>NW_017306452.1:227545-229891 GCF_000935625.1 Nanorana parkeri | reverse complement strand
GGGCTGTATTCCTAGTATGTATTCCTATTACAATGCTGATGTTATAACTGGAGAGGAGATGCCGGGCCTTTACAGATAAAATAAGAAGGAAGCTCCACCCAACAAACAGGAAACCTCGGTGATATTATATTTAATATGATAACATCTTTTCTATCTTCAGTCTGTTCACTGCGATATGTTTCAGTAATTATTTCTAATTTCCATGTAACGATATTACTCATTGGTTCGGCCTCTTTCAGGTTTCGTACACAGGGCACTTCTTAAATAAAGAATGACCTGAGGCTTCATTCCAGTCCTGAATTTAATTTGACTTAATGAATCCTGTGCGGATTAAGCAGCGAAGGGTGATCTGGGCTGCGCTGAATTATTTTAAGCTCTCTGTAACAGGCTGAGTTTAAAAAAATCACTGCAAGGATGAACCCGATCGACCGAAATATACTTAACGCTGACAACATTAAATAGAAGGATTGATGTCTGTGTACACATGAGTCATGAAGCTGAACTCTGGCCTCCCCTTCAGTCTTGCACAGTTGTACCGGCTCCTCTCCTGGACTGAAATGGCTTCCTCTGATATCACTGCACACTTTGAGCTTCTCACAATGTGCATTAGAAGCTGCAGCAAGTCTGATAGAGCCCGCCTCATTTCCTGGGTGGAGGGCGTCCAGCATCATTTAGCAGTTTCCTCACCAGTTTGACTGTCCCTGGACCTGCCCCTTTCATTCATTGGATTTTAGTCCTTTCAATCATGAAGGCTCAGCACCACTTGTGAGCGTTACCTAGGGGTACTCTACATGTAAATACACTTTACCTTGGACTGCCCACTCCTCCAGAATAACATCCACCTTTTAGGAAGCAAAGCTCCTCCCAAGATCCAACCAACTGCTTGCATCTATCTATCTATCTATCTATCTATCTATCTATCTATCTATCTATCTATCTATCTATCATATATATATTTTTTTTTTTCAGCATTAATATTTTTTTGTTATTTTATATGTGCCAGGTTTCAGCCTTAGACTGAAAATTTGGATTGCCCAAATATCATCATTACTGGCTCCCTTTAATGTCCAGACTCTCACAGTAAAGTGGGACATTATGTGAGATGGATTATGGGAATGAGAGTTAAAAGCCGAGTTTTCCTTTGAGGTCTTTAAACCGTTATCACCTCCCGGCTTGTATTCTGTTAATCTCCATTGCCGTCTTACATTATACTTCCAGCACACGTCTGGTGCTGGGCTTTCTGCGTAATGGGTTTTCCTGCATGTAATGTGGGGAGGGCAGTTGGTGTAAATATTATTTAATTGCAATTATGTGTGATGTGATTTTGTATTAGAGTCATGCAATATATATGAACTGGGAGAGGTTCGGCATTACTGTGGACGGGTTTACGGAGAGCAGAGGGAACTTCCGTTCATTAGACATGTTATCCTTGTAGAGGGAAGATGGTTGAAGGTTTTACAACTCGCTCTCCATTAAAGAACCGTTGAATGAATTATTAATATTAAAGTATAAGTGAAACCCTGAATCCCTACAAATACAGCACCAGTGCCATAGGCTGTAATTGGCAGCTCATCCACCTTCACGGCGTTTCAGAGAGGCCCGTCTGATGTCATCTGACTTTCATCTGACTGATGTCATCTGACTGTATGATTGCAGCTGCAGACATCACAACATGAAGAAGCTTGCCTGCTTACCCACTTATTTCCCCTAGTGGAAACATCAGCTGCAGAAGGTATGAATCTAAAACCCCTGCAATTCTGATGGTACAGGAACTGGGTGTATTCTGAGGTGTGAAGGTGCAGGAATTGGTGCTGAACTGAAGTTTAAAGATGCAGGGACAGGGTCTGATCTGAGGTGTGGAGGTGCAGGAATTGGAGCTGAATTGAGGTCTGGTGATGTAGGAATTGGGGCTGATCTGAGGTGTGAAGGTGCAGGAATTGGGGCTGAATTGAGGTGTGAAGGTGTAGGAATTGGTGTTGATCTGAGTTGTGAAGGTGTAGGAATTGGATCTGATCTGAGGGGGTGAAGGTGCAGGAATTGGATCTGATCTGAGGTGTGAAGGTGCAGGAATTGGATTTGATCTGAGGTGTGAAGGTGCAGGAATTGGATCTGATCTGAGGTGTGAAGGTGCAGGAATTGGATCTGATCTGAGGTGTGAAGGTGCAGGAATTGGGGCTGATCTGAGGTGTGATGGTGCAGGAATTGGGGCTGATCTGACGTGGGAAGGAGCAGGACATGGGGGTGATCTGAGGTGTGAAGGTGCAGAAAATGGGGGTGATCTGAGGTGTGAAGGTGCAGGAATTGGGGCTGATCTGACGTGTGAAGGTACAGGAATTGGGGTGATCT
>NW_017306452.1:221596-227465 GCF_000935625.1 Nanorana parkeri | reverse complement strand
GAAGGTGCAGGAATTGGATCTGATCTGAGGTGTGAAGGTGCAGGAATTGGGGCTGATCTGAGGTGTGATGGTGCAGGAATTGGGGCTGATCTGACGTGTGAAGGTGCAGGACATGGGGGTGATCTGAGGTGTGAAGGTGCAGAAAATGGGGGTGATCTGAGGTGTGAAGGTGCAGGAATTGGGGCTGATCTGACGTGTGAAGGTACAGGAATTGGGGTGATCTGAGGTGTGAAGGTGCAGGAATTGGGGCTAATCTGAGCGGTGAAGGTGCAGGAATTGGGGTGATCTGAGGGGTGAAGGTGCAGGAATTGGGGTGATCTGAGGGGTGAAGGTGCAGGAATTGGAGTGATCTGAGGTGTGAAGGTGCAGGAATTGGGGTGATCTGAGGTGTGAAGGTGCAGGAATTGGGGCTAATCTGAGGTGTGAAGGTGCAGGAATTGGGGTGATCTGAGGTGTGAAGGTGCAGGAATTGGGGCTAATCTGAGGTGTGAAGGTACAGGAATTGGGGTGATCTGAGGTGTGAAGGTGCAGGATTTGGGGTGATCTGATGTGTGAAGGTGCAGGAGTTGAGGTGATCTGAGGTGTGAAGGTGCAGGAATTGGAGTGATCTGAGGTGTGAAGGTGCAGGAATTGGGGCTAATCTGACGTGTGAAGGTGCAGGAATCAGGGGCTGATCTGAGGTCTACTGTATGCTATCGTTCACTAGCACATCGATTTTCTAATGCTTGTAAATTGACACATAATGTAGAAAACGCAGCAGTCCTGCATTGTATGCAGGGATGCTGAGAGTCCTCACACATTTTAGGGCCAGAGTGAGTGCCAGCTGTTGGGGGGTGAGTAATAATGTAACTATTCTACTACGTATGAAGCTAAAAATGTGTAGGGGTCCCAAGACATATGCCACCTCCCCCTGATATAGAACATGTCAAATTGGTAAATTAAAGGGGCTTTCAAAGATGGCAAAAACCAGACATCTTAAAACATCATAAAAACAAAACAAAAACACAGAATTGTTTGACAACCATATCGGACACTCTAATTGCTAGACTTAAATGTTATATTCCTCATAGATTTACCACCCATAGGGGTACAATAGATAATTCCTTATGTCTCACAAAGTTTTCATCAGGATAGTTGTAATTGATCACGCTTTGTGGTAGTCCAACCTTTGACGTGTTTCACACTAAAGCTTCTTCAGGAAGGTGAGGAAATTTGCTAGCATAATACAGTAGATATCATACGATGGTCATACAAAGTGTTCAGGTTGTCCCAAGGGATAGTGTGTTGCTGTTGCCAATGCAGTTTGGAAAGTCTGGACTGGTCTTGTCCTTTGTGTTTGTTCCATATCAATGATACATCAGCAATGAAGCCAAGATGTGGATGATAGCACTGGCACCTTTAAAATCCAACTCATCGATAGCAGCTTTCATATGCCTATTCTCACAGGTTTCCTTTAACCTCCACAGAAAACCTGAGAGCTGGTGAAGTCCAGACCCAGCTTTGGGCAGGCCTTCTCTCCCATATATTAACAGGATTAAATACATGTTTAAAGAGGCACTTCTCCCCCAACAAACACTCCACACGGCTAATGTGTGAGAGCCATATCACATATTCCCACAGCCCTAGGCTCTTCCATGGAGTCAATTAGCTAATAGCTGTACATCACTGTACTTAGGCCTTGTAAGTAAGTGAAAGCAACTCAATGCTTTAATAAAGACACAAACGATATGTAGCATAACAGTATGGTGGAAAGCACCATTTCCTTAAAATGATGCACCATAGGTTGCATCCTCATCAACTTAGTTTTATTTGCTTTGTTTGCTTGGGTTTCATCTGTATGCTCTACTTTTGTCTAGCAATCCAAAGTGTAGTAGTAGTTAAATCAGTTTCGACCCAAACTGACCCAATTTACCACTAGTGCAGACATTAGACTGGAGCTCAATTGGAACCAGGACTGAAGCAAAGGGTTTGGTGTCTTCAAAATTCTCTACTTTCTTCTTTTTTGTAGCAGAATATCTCTGATATGAATGTGGTATCTTCAAATCTTAATAACAATTGTATTATGATAAAACACAACATAACAAGAGTATGCTTTTGGTTCATTTTAGGAGGATCTGCCCGTGTTTGAAAATTTTCTACCGAGGATCGCAAGGAAACCCAATCCAGACAGGTTCTACGGCTTAATGGGAAAAAGGAACAATGGTAAGATCATATTGTGCTCTTTGAGAAAAAGTTCAAGGCTAGCATTGCTGGACTTCTTTAAAACTCAACTCAGGTGTAAACAAGAACTAGAAGTAGTCCCAAAACTGTATTGAGAACCTGGGGACACTACAGGAGGTTAGAAGAGAGAGGGTTCAATCTTAGAATTTGCAAGGGGTATTTCACAGTGAGAGTGGTGAAAGTTTGGAATTCCCTACCTCAGGTGGTGGTATCTGCGGATAACATTGATACATTTAAGAAACTTCTGGATGAGTTTCTTCTTGCACAGAACCTACATGGATATGGGAAGTGTCAGAGTAAGATAAATACACACACACAAACACACTCACATACATAGGTTGAACTGGATGGACCTTGGTCTTTTGTCAACCTTACATACTATGTAACAAGGACTAACTCTACTCCTACCTGCCAATATCACAACCACATCGGTGCCAATCAATTTTTGCAGAGCTCTCCTCAGCTGTCAATGTTAGGGACTGTAGCTGGTAGCAATCATTTTAAAGCAACTTGTGTTTTTCCTAAGAAGAAGAAAGCAACAGATTCACTTGATTGTCCCTCTCCCCAGATACTCTCCACCACTCCATTCATCCCCCAAGACTGAAGAAATAATCCCTGCGTAAGCTACAAATGGCCCTAGTCCAAGCTTGCACAGGGATAGGGACTTTCTTTCCACCCCCGTGTGATAGTGCTGGGCCAATCATCAAGTACTACTGTAGCTGTCATTTGAAGGGAAGGGGAGCTAATCACATGCTCCTCTGTACCCAGGAGTACTGGTCATTGTCTTCACACCCGGTGGCTTTACAGGGTGGTGGGAGAGCCAAGAAAATGAAAGTAGTTGCTGCTCTAATGAAAAGCATTCAAGAGAACCTGTTGCTTTACCTTGCATAGGTTTACTTTTAAGCCTACTCGGCTTTGTAGGCTTAACCAACCTGAGGATGACTGCAGCCTCTGTAACAACCACTTATGTTCTATGTAAGGTGATCACCTTTCCATAGGCAGGGCAGTAACTACAGTTAAATACACACCCCATGTTTGATGGGGCCCCATAACAAAACCATTAAGGGACCTCCCTATCTTTCTTCTTTCCATCTCAAAGGCAGTTCCTCTAATGATACAGAATACTTAATGTTTTCATAGAAATTGTATAGTGTTTCTTAAATGTTAACTACATTTGCCAAATGCTATTACTACTTGCATACTATAAATCACCAGTGATGCGCTGAGCCCCCTGAGCTTCTGGGCCCCACAGCATTCTCATTATCTGCTATGGCTATAGTTACTCTCTTGCTTATAAGCCTCTTATGTATCAACTTCTTCTGAAGGTATCTCCCTACAGACACTAATCAGATCCAGGCTTTCCGGGCAGGTTTGATGCTGATTGGTGCATTAGGCTCTTTATCATCATGGAAGCTTTAATTATATATGTAGTCAAAACATTTTAATGTTTAGCTTTGGAAAAAGTAGGGAAGTGTTAAGATCCTTCTTGATTTATTTTTTCCTGCCTGTGTCTCCCGTTGGGGAGATTTTTCTTCACTTTCTATCTAGGAGATGACATCTCTACAAAAGGAGGGGACATCTCTTAGAGAGTTGTTAGCAGAACAAGTGTTCACATTGGAAGATTTCCCGTCCCGCATCTCTGGTGGCAACTGTAACATTTTGGATTTCCCATCAACTTATGACTCTGACAATGGTCACCAGTACAAATAAAGAGTGAAAGAGCAGTACAAGGGGTCAATTTAGTTGATGTGTTTATGGGAAGTATGCTATAGGAGAAGGGAGCAGAGTGACAGAGAAATTAGCTCATCACTGTGCCACTCCTTTTTCCACTATCCAGTCACAGGCTGGGGGCAGGTCCAGGAGAACCTGGGCTCAGATAAGTGGGTTGAATGATGCTGGCTATCAGGCTGAGGACATCAAGAAATACAAAAACATGGGGGGGGGGGAAGCATTCCCCCTCTCCTCTGTCTCCATTTACCTGTTTTCAGCATTTAGCATTTTCCATTTTATTCCACCAACAATTTTGGCAACCAGATCAAAGGAGAACCTGAGTACACACTATATGACCTAAAGTATGTGGACAACCCCTCCAAATGATTGAGTTTGGGTGTTCCCAGTGAAGGGTACTGTTTATGCTTCAGCAAGATAATTTAGACAATTTTGAGCTTCCAGCCCTGTGTTATCAGTATTGGGGAAGGCTCTTGTTTGTTCTAGCATGGCTGTGCCCTTGTGAACAAAGCCAAATCCATAAAGACATGGTATGATGAGCAACTCAAGTGGCCTGCACAGAGCCCTGATCTCATCCCTACTAAACACATTTGGGATGAAGTGTAATCCCAATTGTGAGCCAGATCTTCTCATCCAACACCAATACCTGACCTCACAAATGTTCTTATGGCTAAATGGGCACAAATTCCCACAGACATGCATAAATCCAGAAGGGTGGATGCTGTTATATAGTCAAGAGCAACTCCTTAATAATGATAATGGTCATGGTTTTGGAATGAGTTGTCCAACAAACTTATATAGGTGGGATGGCCAGATGTCCACAAAAGTTTGCACGAGTACCATATCTAACCAATTTCATTTACATATACCATATATAATATTTATGGGCAACTATAAAGCCTGTTGAACTATTGATATCAATAATACTGGGCGATGCAGCAAAGTATTGAAGGTTCCAAATAGCTTTTTCTCTCTAGTCTAAAAATGGGTGGATGATTGAGTCTCCTCCATGTAGCATCTTGAAGAGATCGGCTCCTCCCACAGTCACCTTGCTGTGCTGGGAGCCAAAATGTCTGCTTTGCCTGCAGTGCTGGTGATTCATTCATGATTACAGGATCGGTCCACCCAAAATGTACATTTCACTTTTTGGTAGATGCTGGAGAGTTAATCCACAAGGCAGTTCCTTACATCTCTCGGGGTTTCTGTTGGATCTCTGTGCTGAGTTTCCCGGTCTATACACTTGCGGTTACTCTTATGGAGGGTTCCCAGTCTTCATGCTGAATTATTTATTTATTTTATATTGTGGAGAATGTAACAGAAGGAGCTGGAGCATACAAAGGGCAGAAAGATCCAAAATGTTAGGTGGGCATGAGCCGAGTTTGGAATGCTGGCAGGGTGATTCTTCCTGATGGAGCATCTAAGACCTAGAAAATGCTAGGAGCTCCCTAGCCTACCAGGCTCCACCTGTACCTAAACAAACACCACTGGGTTGCCTGACCCTATGAGTGCCCCAATATAATGTAAACAATTTAAATAAGCTATATCCATTTATGACAGAAGTGTATGGGAAGTCCTAAAGAAAATACATTCTAGTTAAGATATAACTCCAGACAGATAGCTAACTATAAATATATACGGACTATTTTTCCAATGAAATGCTTACTTAAGTAACAAACATACACTTATGATCCATATACGTCTTCTGCCTTAGGTGGTTTCCTAAAAGGGTGACAACCCTTGTTAGTTCCTGCAACTCTGCAGACTCCTTGTCACCACCCCACCTCCCTTCTGCTCTGTCACTGCCTGCTGATATAGGCATCATCAGGCACACTGCTGATGCCTATAACAAACAACTTTCAAACCCACTTTCAGGAGCCGACTCAAGTCCCCCCCCCCCCCCCGTCCCCCGGTTTCCAAAGCA
>NW_017306452.1:183386-221353 GCF_000935625.1 Nanorana parkeri | reverse complement strand
CCCCCGTTCAGGAGCCCACTCAAGGCCCCCCCCCCTCCCTGTCCATCGGGTTACAGATCAGACATGCCCACCATAAGCCTGATCTTTACTAACTGTAATGGGAAGTGATGCTATGCCTTTTGACTTAACACCTATAGTGAACTAAAGAGCGCTCATAGTAGATCTTTCATGGAATGTAAAACTTTTCGACTAAAACGCCCCTAAAGGGCTTGTGTCTATTATTACTATATGTGATTGGACCCCATAGCAAAATCAAATAGGGGGCCCCTACCTATCAGATCTCTATCTCATTATCTTATTATTCCTCCAGCAGTAAAGAATACAAATTGCATTAATTGCAATCATAGATATGATACCAAACTATATATATACTTATTTAAATTTGATAACAACTTTGGCACCCCATAGCAATTGTATGGCATGTTATACCAATTGGTACACCCTTGCAGTTAGTAAAATGCTCATCTGTATTGAAGAAAGATGTGCTATTAATAGGGTGTTCATGCGGTTTCATTCATCTCTGAAAACAGACTTTCTAAATGACATTGGTGGAATCTAATTATTTGCAGTATGTGGTAATGCTTCTTTGGAGCATAATGTTCTATCAGTGCACCGAATGCCCAGTATACCCAGATTGATGCATTGGCTGCACACTTTTGTCTTTTGTTCTGCCTGTAGGATTTGGTCAGATATCCCGCAAACGTAAGTCAGAACATCTGTGTGTAGAATTACGGATCATAATCAGTGATTGCTTGTGATTCATTAATGAAAGGACTTAGACATCGACTGCATGTTAAAAGGGAAAGTATAGTGTATTTTCAATGTGCGCTTATGTTGCATTATTTTTGTAGTGCTTACCTTAGAAGAGACATTTTCATATGATTTTTACGTTTTTTTTTTACAAGCTTACCAATTCAAATTGGCAACTAAATATAGATGTTTGCAGAATGGCCACTAGAGGGAGCTTTTAGTAGCTCAGTGCAATTGCCTGAGAGGGAGCAGGAAAGCTCAGCCATTGTGTAGCACTGTAAAGTAGGAAAAAGGGCCTGCGTATGGAATAAGCAGAGATGGCTGCCCCCCGTATGCTTATATAAATACAAATTATATACAGAAGGAAAGTTTTTAAAGCAGTAAGACACATGGGTTATTGATTTTTTTTTACAATAAGGTGAGATAATATACATGATAATAAAACGAATGAAAAGACTATACATTCCCTTTAAAGAAATCAACAGCAAATCAAAAAAATAAAGAATAAAGCAAAAAGCAAAAAGCAAATTTGTTTTTTGTTTATGTATTATTGTGCATGCCTATAGTAGATGTAACACATGCTATGTAGTCCTTCCATAAGTATATTTCTGAATGTCCTAAATTTTATAGGATTGTAAAGTTTTTCTATATATTTCCTTGTGTCCTGTCCATTACACTTTACACAATTTGAGGTAAGAGCCAACTTTGTATCAGTCAGATATTTAGTAATTGATCCATTCGGCTGCCCTCACTGCAAACAGGTCATGCTGACGCTCAGCCCTAATCCAACCCTAATTCAGGATAAAAAAGTGCATTTCTTCCCGATTCCATTGCATATTGCTGCTCAAGCCCTGAAGAGGGGAGTGTCCAATTCCCTCGAAATGCATTGGCTGTATCTAACAAGTCAAACGTACCTTTAGGCTATTTGATAGTTTGTTAGGTGCTCCTAACCACACATTCAAGATATTTAGTGTAGAGTAGATAGAGTAGAATTCCAGCCTAAACCTACTTCGCCAGTGAGAGTAAAGTAAGGGGAAATCTCCATAATAAAGACACAGACAGAAACCATTTGCTCCTCTATCCAAGCTAAATAGCAATTTTTGGATGCAGACCTACTTCATGAGGTGTGACCGTTACGATGGAGCGTCCAGTGACATCATCAAACAACTCCCATCCCATGTCCTAGCAATTTAACATGCTACTGTGAAATTTTCTGTGATGCCATCAAAATGACCTTTTCCCATTATTGGCAATATCACACAGGTCCCTCATCAAACCACTCTCCTTTCTCCATTTCTATATGCTGGCAGTTTAATGCTGGTTCTTATGGAACTCCCTGTGGCATCAACAAACCACTTTCCTTTCATAGACTCCCAACCCATGGCAGTAGCTACTTGGAACACTCTTTTAATATTAGAGGTTCTCAGAGGCCTCTCCATAGGCCATGGTGGTCAACCATTGGTCAGGTACACAAATGTCGGCAGATGTGCTATATTTAGCAATTTGGCTTTTTGCTTCCAGTCAAGCCCAGAACAAAAGGGGACACATGCTCCCTCTGGCCTCCGAGGAATATACTTAAGGAAGCTCACACTGAGAGAGCAGATCACTTTCAGTGATATATTGGCCCGATGTTATAGTTTACTGTACACAGCATTCCTGTAGCTGGTTACTTGATGTCACTGGCTCATAGAATCCATTATTTCCCAAATGTTACTGCAGTTTTTTCTATGATGGACACCTGATGGACTTTGCTTCAAGAGGCTAAAATTTCATTGCATTTTATTTCAAAAGCCCATTTCCCAGTAACCACAGCTGCTACGCTATGGACCGCACAATTATACCTCTTAGGCTGAAAGCAGCCAGTTAGTGGCAGCATGATGTAAGGTCACGGTGGGAGCCTGATTAGTAATAATGAGAGGATCAGTTGGCTGAAACAGGATTTGTACTAGATCAGACTGATACACAGTAAACGAATGTTGGCTGTGGACTGCTAATCTGCCTTTTAAAATAATCCACTAATTTGTGAACTGATCGCTATTTAGGGGAAGCCTATTATACATTCCCATCAATAAGCAGGTAGAACCCAATAAGAATCCGGCTTTTCCTGGGTTAAAAGGGTGCAGATTATTATGGGTTTCAATTTTCTTCCCTCTGTGACATCCTCTCCCCATAACCTCCTTAACCCTATGTGTCGGAAAAGTATGCTGCCCACTGGTCACTGTTGACTGAGATGTGAGCTCCCTGATAATATTAGTCCACTAAACACTTCATGGATTGTAAATATCTGCCCAATGAAGACATATCAGGACATATGAGCTAAAGAGCTCCTGTATGGCTCTCCAAGCCAGGAATAACATTCTTCAGCCTGTAGCTTTCAAGCATGGCACTGAAGTGGCCTTACCATACACAGTCTACATAAAGTTGCATCTCCTGAGCCCAAGATACAGGAACCAATTGCCAGGCAGCTAACAGGATAATATTGTAATATGTGAAAACTAACTTTATGTATGTTTTTCTACACAGTCCTTATGACCGACATGTTTGATTTCATAAATCACAGATAATTTCCATGTTGAACCCTGTATGAGCTCACCGCCATGTGTCTCTTCATTTGCCTGTTTTGACCAGTCTGCTAAAATCAGCTTCCTGCCCTGAGCAAAGGAGTATTGTGATTATAATCAAATCCATAATGCTAATATTTTTATAATTATTATATTTTTAGTATAAAAGGTGTCCACATACAATGATAATTACCATGTAATCAGCACGTGTAACTTTCAAAGGTTTGATTCCCATCAGAACCTGAGGAATATAAGAACTGCATGACCATAGTCTATAAAGTTACTGTAGTTGTGAAGACAGACACAAATATTATTGAACATAATATTTGTGTCTGGACACCTTTAGTGCTAATAATATGTGTAAAAATGCTGATATAAATGATAATGCTTATATAAATAAATATACGTTGTTATAAAAGCAGAATCTTTTTGAGACTCATGTGGCCCTTGAAAGAAAAATGTATCTAAAAATGCAAAATTCACAAACATTTTATAGTAGTTGGCAGATCTAACTTTATAAAAATTTAGAATTCTCGATATACAGTGGGGGGGGACTTTATCCAAACTGGAGCACACAAAATCTGGAGTAACTGTGCATGGCAACCAATCAGCTTCTCTCTGCAGTTTGCTCAGTTAAGCTTTGAAAAGAGAAGATTTTGTCTGCTCCAGGTTTGATAAATTCCCCTCAGTGTATCTACACTTCTGAGATTGATCTCATGATATGGACACTAATTTAGTCTAATTGTTACACAGTCAAGTACAACACTACACAATATCAATTCACTGACCTGAATAAAAACCCCAAACTTCAAATGTGTATTTTTTCAGGGTATAAATCAGATTCCTTTTATGGACTTATGGGCAAAAGATCTTTATTTTCTGGTATGTATTCCTCCTATGTATCATTTGTAGGGAATACTAATGAATGTCACAGAATTAAGTTTATAAACTGTGTTAAAAGGAAACTATTACTTTATTTTTTGCATAACCGTTTATTATATAATTATTATATAATAACAAGAATTGCAAATTCTGCAAATAAATGAATTTGTATTGATATTTTGTGTAGGCAGCCTTGTTACACCTAATCAGAGATATCTAGGATCTCTAGTTAAAATTTGCTTTATAAAAGTTATGATTCTAACGTTTCCTCCACAACAGATCACAGTTTAGGGCTTCCTGACCTTAAAAAGGTCCTTCCATCCACAAAAGATGTTATAGGTGGAGCCTGGCAGGCTGAGTCAGCCCCTATATTCTTATATGTACTGGATAATCAAAGATTGAGATTTCAATCTCAATATATCCCAACTTTGTTCCTGTCCAGTTGAGAGTTTGGGTGTCTCTGCCCATGAGGGATGGTGGGAGCCCCTCATAATGGGCACAGCAGATGTGCAGACCCGGGAACTCAGCACACGGGTGGTGGGAACACCTTATAATGGGAAAAGCAGGTGTGCAGACACTGGAACGCAGCGCAGGAATGGTGGGAACATCTTATAATGGGAAATGCAGGTGTGCAGATCCAGGAACTCAGCACAGTAATGGTGGGAGCCCTTCATAAAGGGCAACACAGGTGTGCAGGCCCAGGAACTAAGCATAGGGATGGTGGGAGGCAGGTGTACAGACCCAGGAAGTCAGTACAGGCATAGTGGTAGCCCCTCATAATGGACACAGCAGGTCTTCAGACCCAAGAACTCAGCAAAGGGATGGATGGGAACCCCTTATAATGGGCACAGTGGGCTTGTAGACTTGGGAAGTCAACATAGAGATTTCACTAAAAGAGTCTCCAAGTGATAGAAGAGAATGCCAGCTGGTTTAACTCTCCAGCATCTGCCAGATGCTGAAATATCAGTCTTGGGTAGACTGGCCCCTTAGGGTTATTAATGCAGGATCAACTCACTAAGCCAGCCATTCTCAACCAAGGTTCCATGGAAGCCTGGGGTCCCTCTAGAGGCTGCTAGTGGTTCATTGAGCTGTAGCTTACTGACCCCATATTTGATAGTGCCCATAGTTCTCGGGGCCAATGCCACCTCGCAGAGCCAGCAACATGAGGAGGGGAGAGGAAATGAATAATTACTAGGCTCTGCCATGTGATAAAAAGTGAAAATCTCCTATGTAGCAGCTTGGAAGGAATGTGATACAAACTAAGAGATCAATCTCATGAGATTTTAGCAGCACAATTAAGCAACTAAATATCCCACATGTAGCCCTAGGTTTGTTGTTTTACAGCAGCCATAAAGTGGAATTGTTCTCTAAGACACGAAACTGAGAGGACGGCTAGAAAGCAGAGTCTATTTAAACAGTATTGCATCATAAAAAAATGGATTTCTATGTATACTGTATATATATAATTGTGAGCCACAACTGCTAAGTCCAACCTTTTCTTTCTAAATTTCACTATACAGCCGCAGCTGGAATCTGATCATTAGAAGCAACAGTCAATTTTATTATTTCTTATCAAGTTGCTTTCTTACAAGGCAGAGCAGCCATTATGTGGGTGGATCAATCTCTATCATGCAACAGTTTTATCATCCACATTTCCTTCCTTACAAATGGGGGGCTTCTGACTCTGTGTAGGCCTCAGGCCCTCAGAATGTAAAGAACTGCTGAAAAGGGTCATCTCAGGAGCATGTCAAGCGTCACGTAATTAATAATGCATCCTGATTTATTTTGATGCCCTTTTTCTTCCCTTTAAGTGCGTACAGCTTGCACATCACTGATCAAACCCTGCTTAATTAATGACCCCCACAGGAACAAGTTTTTTTTAAAGCTTCGACTCAAACGATGACAAATTGCTCAACGACTTTAGGGGACGTTTTTGCTGACGAGTCAGATAATACTGCAAAGTTTGGGTGTTTGATGTCGAGTTTCACTGCTTATTGCTGTGGGGCAAGTTGCATAAGTCATTAAGGAAAAACAAAATATATATATAGTCAGGAGTGGAATGATTATCTTCACCCACATACATAATCTGGCATCACGCCTGTCCATTAATTTTTCTAGGTTAATGTGTTTGTCATTGTAAGAATGAAAGCACATCGCAAAATTGTTGTCTTTGCTCTTTTGCGTAAACATGTCACCTCTTATTAAAGGAGAATTATTTGAAAATGTATCATTGGAAAAATGTACTGTATATGTTCATGAAGAGTTAGACAATTTGTCAGAAAGTAATGGGAAATCCAAACTATTGCAGCTTTCATCAGTTTTGTCATTATAATGAGACAGCCTGTAGGGACGGCATCCCATTAGTTCATGTGGGGGGCTAACCTGCCGCCCCCTGTCCGGCCAAAGCTCTTCGCAACCAGTCACGCTCTGTCCAGTGTCCTGCCCAGCTGACGGATGTCACTGGTTGGTGTGCCGTCCAGCTCCCAGCAGTGACGTCAGTGAGCTGGGCGAGATGCCGGATAAAGCAAAAGCCAGAGGTAACATGAATCACCCTCCACTTTTACATGCACCACAAGCAATCCCCTCGGTAATGTGCACTGACAGAGATCATAAAATAGAATAATCTTTACCAATTCCCCACCCCAGAACACACACCACCTGCCTCAGGAGTTTCCCCCTGGATGTCATCAACAAAAGAAGCAAGGGAGAATCTTTGATTGAGGATAACTGTTTTGGTGACAACAGTCTGAGAGGGGATTACCATTTTTTTGTATGTTAAGCCACATTAAGCTCCCCAAACAACAAGCTAAATGTCACTCATTTGCCTTGTGGGAAACCAAAATCCTTAAAACTTCTAGGATAGGTTTGGGAAAACTTAGATTGTGCAAAGTTTCAGGGCAATTGATTGAAGTCTAGGCACTTTTTTACACTAAGCCATTTTCACATTAAGGGGGTTATTCAATAAACTTTTGCTAATCCTTTGGCTCGCTTCGGCTGCAGGAAACCTTCGGTTTAGCCGAACCATAGGGCTGCTGTACGGGCCATTCCGGGCTGAACACATATGCTTTGGTTTGGCCGAGCCGTAAGACACATCCAAAGTGGACCAACTCCCCTTATATTGTTAGAAGGGAAGTGAAGTGGGCCGAGGGGTAGCAGATGTATGGCTAAAAATAGCTGTACAGAGCTGCTGTGAATAGCCGAACATGCTTCAGCTCCCTGCACTTCGCTTCGGGTTATTCACTCGGCTGCCTTCGGCAGCTTAGTGAATAACCCCCTAAATGTTTTAGGATGTCCCCTTGGGGGGGTTCTCTGCTGATGTGATGATGTTAACGCAACCCTCTATTTGAATAGACCATGAATGAAGAGAGGGATCATTACACCCATTCATTCATAGCAAGTTCTCAGTCACCCGGTGACGCTGGGAAGAGTTGAGGTTTAACATAGACTATATACAAGTAAGAGTTTTTGAATCTTGTCTGATGTCCTCTTGCTGCTTTATTCCCTTTTACATATGTTCCTGACTCTCCTAGGGGAGCTATGTACGTTTTCAGTTGTCGTGTTTGTGATATATTTTTGAAAGATCTGGAACGCAGAGTTTGGGGTGGTGCTTCCGGCATTCATTGCCACTATTACTACCTGTAATTTTGCAAAAACTCACTGCTCTATTGTGCCGCCTTCCGGCTCCCTTTATTCCTCTGGAAATAGCTTGTGGATGCACAGTAGCTAAATACACCTCAAAAGCAATCCTAGCACAGACAGTAAAGTCTCATTCACAATACAACTATGCTTTAAAGCCTACTGAGTTTAAGTGCATTGCCATGAATTTTAGACATGTCATGTTACCTTTTTGAAAGAATTGCATTGACACGAATGGCAAAATTCAAGTCATTGCACCCAAATTGCAGCATGTAGGACATCTTTCAAAAGCCACATTATTAAAAAAATAAATAAATCGGGAGTCTGCAGGTAATTTCCAAGACCTCAATTTCCTATAGCCAGGAAACTGGAAAAAAATATTCTTTATGTATTTTTAAAGATTTTAAGACTTTCTTCATTCCATTCTTAACACATTATCATGTTATTATTTAAATAAAATCAGTTCTGATAAGCTCCTACAACAGTTGAACGTTCTTTACATTTTAGAAATGTATTAGTGATTGTACTTATACAGTATATCAATATCATTATATCAACTGACCATTATTTGCATAGAGATGTGAATGTAGGCAAAACATAACCCCAAGCTGGTTCACATAAAATAGAAAAAAGTTTTTTTTTTTTCCATTAAGATTTTTCAGGCGCTGGTTTTAATTGCTTGTTTGTTAATAATTGAAATGATCCTTCGGGATGTGTCTTCAAATGTTCACCGAATCCACATAGCTAGGCATCTGCTGGTAAACATGACAATTTAAAATTCAGTTTTATTATAATTATTGTTGAGCAAGATTACCTTTGCTCAACAATTCACATTCACATTCACAATTCACATTCTGGCATGCGTAATCCCTGTCCCTAACCCTACGAACTATGAGAGCACAGGATCTGATGGGCTTCCTCTTTTCTTGAGTTATGGAGGGCACTGAGGATTCTAAGGGATTGTGATAATATGCCTAATTAGAAAGTACTAAACGTCTTCATTGGGTGCTTTCTTATTGAATATATTATATAACTGGGGCGAGAAATTCTGTCCAGTGATCCTCTGCACCCTTTTTTAAATAAGTAAAAGCAGGATCCCCAGAAAGTCCACGGGTGCATGACATTAATAAGGGTTGAGGAACCCATTTCTATTCTACAGAGTAAATTGGAGCAAATCCTGGTGGTACATCATAAGCTAATGCTCATAATGATAAAACTGATAATTAGGGATGCACCAATGTTGTTTTTTTGGTATGGAGTACGAGTATATTTATATTTCGGTACACGCCAATACCGAGTACAGATACCGGTACTTCTACTAGCATGGAGCCGCCTTCCCGGGCAATCAAGGAGCCAGGCGGCGGGTAATGATTGGCCAGGAAGCTCGCTCCATGCTGTTTGACCGGCTTGTTGCTAATTGGCCGGGAAACCGGATTCCCAGTCAATTAGCATGGAGTCAGCCAAAAAGCATGGAGCCAGTTTGCCGGCCAATCAGGAATCCGCCCAACTTAATGATTTGCTGGGAAGCGGGCTCCATGTTTCGTCACGGCACTGCTGGTCAGAGGAAATCTCCCTCCGACCGGAAGTTCCGGTATCGTGGGTAGGTATCAAAGAATTTGGGCGAGTACTTGTGGTACTTGTGGTGATGCCTTACTAGTACATCCCTACTGATAATCACTGACAGTTTAATTTGTGGGGAAGTGCTTTATTCTTTATTAAAGCAGACTTAAAATAAAACCAGATTTGGGACTTTCAAGGTGCCAGAAATAAACATGTATCTTAAAAATTAATTCACATTTAATGTATAAAAATGTAAAAACAGCATTCAAAAGCCACTAAGGTACAGCACAATTATATTCCAGCATTGTTTGTATGTAATGCTGCCTCTGATAACCACTCAAAATGCATCAATCAATAGCTATAAAGTTGTATTAGGCATAGAGTAGAGAGAACTTACTGAACATACTATATGTGAGCACAGGAATCTCACCCTTCAGTTTTTGATCTATTTTTATTCCTTCTATTCTTTCAAAAACCAGGAAGCTACAGCACAGGGCAGGTCTTCTTTTATCTGCCCTTTGGGTCTTAAGAATTTCAGTTACCATTTCTTTCCTTCATATATTTTGTTCTTGTTTTAAAAATACAACATCTTAAAAATGTTGATGCTGACGCCGGTTTCTCATTTTCTTCCTCACTGTCGTCGAAAAGATGAAAAACTCAGCATCCTTTTCATCTCATTTTTAATCTGTTTCCAGTTTTCCTTCTTCAGTTTTCTACAGTGATCAGAGAATACTCTTGAAAATTATAATTTAAACCAGCCCTTTTTAACCTGTTTACCCCAGAGGAACTATTGAAATAATTCTCAAGTCTCAGCGAATCCCTGCTAAAATTAATTCATCAAGGATCAGTGGGAAAAATGGCCCTTACATTGGTGATCAGTGGGAAGTACATTGGTGGTCATTAGGAAGGATGCTCTTTACATTGGTGTCCAGTGGGAAGAATGCCTCTTACATTGGTGTCCATTAGGAAGAATGCCCTTTAGGTTGGTGGTCAGTGGGAAGAATGCTCTTTACATTGTTGGGCAATGAGAATAATGCCAGTTACATTGGTGATCAGTGGGAAGAAGGCCCCTTACATTGGTAGTTAATGGGAATAATGTTCCTTACATTGGTGGCCAGTTGGAAGAATGCTCCTTACATTGGTGGTCAGTAGCAGGAATGCTTCTTACCTTTGTGGTCAATGAGAATAATGTCCACCTTACATTGGTGGTCAGTGGGAAAACTGTTTCTTACACGGGTGGTCAGTGGGAAGAATTCCCCTTGCATTGGTAGTCAGTAGGAACAATGCTCCTTACATTGGTGGTCAGTGGGAAGGATGCTTCTTTTATTGGTGCCTCTTACAGTGGTGGTCACAATGGCACCCCTACAGACAGCTAAAAAGATAAATGGCTTTGGACCTGGATGTATGCAGACATCATCAGATGTGAGGACCATTAGCCCCAGCACACGGAACCCTTAGCAATCTCTGGAGGAACCCTAGGGTTCCACAGAACCAAGTTGATAATGGGTGATTTTAACAGACCTAAGATTGCTTGGAACAAAGTATTGTTAAAAAAACTACTGTGCAATATTCAGATGCTGTCATAAGCCCAGTCGTGAATGGTTCTCTTAAGATTTTATATAATATCAGATTTTAATGAAGAACTTTTATTTTTGGCAATCAAAACAATATTTTCCATTAGCTTTGTTGATTATTTCTGCTTTTAAAAAAAAAACTGCTTTCTCTTTCTTCCCCTCAGGATCAGCAGAAAGAAACACGATACATAACTACGAAAGAAGACGCAAATGAGATATCCTCCCCGGTTGCATTGGCCAGGCTTCATTCCCTGAGACAGAAGATGAAGTGTAATATAATATATCCAGTGTAAAATGAATATCTATTTATTTTAAGATTGATTGTTTTAGCTTGTATATTCAATAAATTTATTATTTTTAATAGTGTGGCAATGATACTTGTTACATACGTGTGCTGTGGTTCTATGATTATGTACATGGAGGTGAATTTTCTGGGGTGGGCTACTGTAGACTAATGAGGCAGTATTCCCTTTTTGAAGAGGTAGAGTTTCTGTAGGCTGCCATTGTGAAGTGTAATGAAACTGTATTCAAGTGGGTTGTCACAGGGTTGCCTACCCCTTAAAAGAAGATTCCATCCAAAGGTTTTTTTTGGGGGGGTTGGTTGACGTAAGATAGGGTTATTAGGCGGACTTTCTTCCATGCTCCCAGGCTGGTTACCCAATGTTGAAAATGCCCCTCGCTTGTTGCTTTCTCCTTTAGTTCTTTTGTAGCCATGTTACTTACGCTATGTATTGAACAGGAGAGTTTACCAATGTTTGAAGGGAACCTCCTGGCACACAAGCTTGTGGGCTGCACGAAAAATGGAGAAGGACATGCTAAGAATTGAGGTTGGAGGTGGGTCAGACTAAAACTCTTGCCTTCTTACACCCAATTTAATTAAATATAAACCTGTGCTTTGTGCAGGCAGCAGGTTCACTTAAATTGCCTACTTCCTTGCAGCTAATGCTTCCTTATCCTCCCCTGATGCTCTTTTCAACCATTAGGATGAGAAGAAGCCTGGTTTAAGCTACAGGTAGCTCTATTTGGAGCTTTTTCGGGGCTGAGGACTCTCTTCACTCCCTTGTGGCAGCACTAGGCCAATAACCAAGCACCAGCACTGCCACATGAGAGGAAGGGGAGTGAGTCACATGTTCCACAATACCTGGTATTTATCTTTGCTACCAACAGCTAAACGGAGCTTCGAGGGAGCAAATGCTGCTGGGAAGGGCCGACATTAAAGCCAATATCTGTTTGTAAAAACATTGGGAAGAAAGTCTTTCTTCAAAAAACCTGCCACCTATTAGGAACACATTTTGTAGCCTCAAGCAACAGTCTCTCGAATTGTGCTTTGCCACAAAGTGTCTACTCTTTTTTGGCGGGATGCCCAATGAAATAAGCCATTTTCACAGTTGTCGGTGAGTGACAGAAATGCAATGTTGTTTCAATGTTAACACATGAAAAAAAAGATGTTGTACCTTTGTTATTTGGAATAAATTGGTATCATTGCAGCATGTTTCTTTTCTGTTTTCTTTTTTTTTTGTTCCCTGAACGTGAATCCAAAGTCTTCATTTCATAGTACAGATGTTTTTTCTGATAGTGGCACTTTGAATAAAAAAAGAGATTTTGCAACATTTCCTTTCGTTTGTGGCTTGTTCATTTTGTGGTCGCTGGTTGGAGGTTGTGTGGTGAACGGGTGAATTTCATGTCTGTGTTACCTTCCTGAAAATCATCCACATAAAGGAGGCAATGTATAATGGCATAGAAAAAAAGGGGAGAGGAGGTCGCAAACACTATCCAGTGGTAGTCAGAGGACAAGCCCAGGTCAGTTGCCAAAGGTATCAGGTATGAAGCGGAAGACGATGAGAGTAGTCGGTGAATCAGCAGCCAAAGGTCGGTACATAGGTAACAGTATGAGAGGATTGTATCACAGAAGGAGCAGGAAGCAAGATATTGGCAGGAGCACAATAATCTGGCAAACAGGAAGTGCATAGGCACGGCTTAAATATGAAGTTCAAGGGAGGAGCTAGGAGTTCAGAGTTCAGCAGAAACTAGGTTTACCTGAGGATTACACATGAGATCAGGAAAGGAGCTATTCAAGGTTCTAAGGTGGCTCAGCAGGTAGAACCACTGCCAGCTACAGCCAGCTTTAGATCCGGTTCGTGACAGAAACACATCAGAGAGGGAGCCAAGGTGTTTTTCTTTACTGTGTAATAATGATGTGTGGCTGAGATGAGCTGGGAGCTAGGACCCATGACCCATGATTGAACGGCTGTGGGTATTATTTATCTGCGTGACCTTTCCCTTTATCTTCCTGTTCTTTCTCTGAGGCAATACAATCCATACAATCCATACAAACTACTCCCTCCCTATCTAAAACTAAAACAAAAAAATTAAATAAATAAAATTGGCTTTGGCTCTTTAAACCTTTTACTAACACTGCGTTTTCTCAGCAGTGTCTCTGAAATAATCATTTAAAGTAGCATAAAAAATGTCTTTCAATTTTTGCCCAAGCACTTACAGTCATCATGTTTCCAAACAGTTGGCTCCCACTCTCTCAGCTCGGCTTCCCTGAACTTCCTGTCTAGTACTTGTCCAGCACAAGATCACAAGGAACAGAGCAGTCTCCAACAGCTGTTTATCGATTAGCTTGGAGCAGAGAGAAGGGAGCAGCGGGGAGCAAAGAGAAGGGAAATGGTTTGCTGTGCTGTCTGGAGACACACACAGCTAACTATCACACACAAGGGTGGCTCCATAGGACCCTACAATATGATATCAGGACCAGTGCTCATGGACCAGCTGATTCTGCAGGAAACTAAAATGCTAAACATCAAGGAGCAGCATCCATTGTAAGTGATTTCATCAGCATCTGAAATAGCCTAAAAATCTTTTGACTTTAATATCACTTTAAAATAAGGTCACCCAGAAAAATAAGCCACCTAACAGTTTCTTATAACTCTCATGGGATGTGGTGATTACTAGGGATGCACCAATACCATTTTTCTGGTATCCAGTACGGTTACCGATATTTCTTTTTTTGGTACTCGCTGATACCGAGTACTGGTGCCTTGTGCCCCGATAATCAGGAAGTAGGGCAGCAGATCATGACTAATCACCCGGCTTCCTGATTGCCTGGAAAGCCTGTGTTCCATCGAAAGAACACCGTCTTCACTTGCCGAGGCTTGCTGGCTTCCTGACCAATCAGGAAGCCGGGAGGTGGGTCATTACGTGCCGCCCAACTTCCTGATCGGTTAGAAAGCCAGACTGCCTAGCAACAAGTGAAGCCAGCTTCCTAGCCAATCAGGAAGCCAGGTGGCATGTCATGACCCGCCTCCCAGCTTCCTGATCGGCTAGCAACCCTGCTTCACTCATTGCTAGGCAGCCTGGCTTCCTGATCAATCAGAAAGCCAGTCAGGAAGCCGGGAGGCGAGTCATAGCCCAATCGCCCGGCTTCCTGATTGGAAAGGAAGCCAGCTCCATGTTCCCTCACAGCACTGCCGGTCAGAGGAAATCTCCCTCTGACCGGAGGTTTTCCAGTATTGGCGGTAAGTATTGGAGAATTTGGACAAGTACGAGTGCTCGACCAAATACTCGGTATCGGCACGAATATCAATACTAGTATCGGTATCGGTGCATCCCTAGTGATCACATCTCTGTCCTTTAATTCCCAAATCTGTACACTTGCTGTGGCCTTTAGGGGGGGATCCTACTCCCCCTGCTGGAGTGGAAACATCACAAGCAGGGTGGGAACACTCAAAACTGCAAAATAAATGGGGACAGAGAAGTCAAGAACTATGGCAAAGCGATTTCCTCACTGGAGTCTCAAAGAGGAATAAGTATCCAGCAGGTGATTTAATACACCAGACTCCATCTGCAGCTCAAAGAAGAACTCCGGGCATGTACAAAATCATCCCTTGCAGTGGGGCTACCCCCAGAGTGCAAGGGTTAGGTGCTCATTTTGCTGTAGGGCCTAAAATAAAAAATATATACTCACTCGGCTTTGTGACAGTGACTGCTCACCGCTCTACCCCTACACGCCAGTTGCGGAATGTCTCCGCGTCCTCACCTCCAATGCAATTAAATGGACGTGACGATGTCAGGGGTCCTTAGAGCACCAGAAAAGAGGCTGCAGGGGCCGGTCTGGCAGAAAGGTGGGACCAGGGATCAGGTCAGTATATATTTTTTATTTTAGACCCTAGACAAAAAGCAAAACCTTAACCTTTGCACTGGAGGGGTAGCCCCACTGCAAGGGTTAATTTTATACATGCCCGGAGTTCTTTAAACATCACTTTTGGTGAACTGGTACTTTAAGCAACATTCCTCCCTAGTACCGGTATAGTTATTGGCAAGCTTTGATGATTCAAAATGACACAAATTTGCAGCTCAGTAACCACAGTCCGTATAAAAGGAAACCAGAATGCCAATTTCCCTGGTTACATTTTGGGGTTTTTATTATAGTTTATCTTTAAAAAATGTTTATGTAACCTTCACATTTTAAATGCTGGCTGTATGATATTCCCATGATTATGTTACATGTTCAGATTTGTAGATCGTTTTATAGTAGCTATCTGCTTTTCACTGAAGTCGCCCTCTCTCCTAACCGCTGCTGAAATAAAATTTCAGGTTGGCTTATTATGTTAGCCCTCCCCCATCCTAAAACCCATGATACAAAAATTAAGTGAAAAAAGTTAACTAATGGACTTATCCTGTCCCAAATTTCACTCATGGAACCTAGGCAAGGGTGACCTCAACACCATGTGGGTGATACTTTGAAGAATGCAGAGTAGCCTAAATCTTGCAAGCAGATGCTACAGAACTTTGATACATGGGAGGCCCTGCAAGCTCCACCAGGCTTGACAAAGTCTAAATAAAAGTCGATTGAACTGGGTGGAAAATTATTGGCTGAACAGTGAATGCATTTGACTGGATGCCATTACTGTTCAGCCAATAGTTGTCACGTCGACTTTTGTTCGGGCATTCATGTAGTCGTGGATGCTGCAGCTGTCTACATACAATACCTGCCAGTGGAGATTGCTCCATTCACGCTGTTAGAGTGGATGGGGGAATCAACTGATTTTCCCTTGTCTAGCCATGGACTTAAAGGATTATTAAATCCTCAGCGTATTTTTGCATGTATGCACTGCTAGCAAAAGGGTTAACACTTATCTGTGTCTCCGCCGCATGCTCTCATCCGAAGAGCTAAAGATTCTTGGGTGGCCGTAAAGGATCATGGGGCGAGCACATGCGCAGTAGAGATCTTCGGCTGGGAGACTAGGAGAGACACAAGGTAAGTTAATGGAGGCAGCGCCGTGCACCCGCACAGACACTGTGGGTTAGGAAGTACCAGGAAGTGAGAGGAGTCAGCGCTAGATCAGAGACCGGGAACCAGCGCTGGAGGGACTCCTAAAAACTACAGTAAAGAAGAAGATGATCGGATCAAGAGGCATCATTTAAGTCCTTACTCTAGCACTGGGAAGGGGGGATTTGGCTTTCATGTCACTTTAATGAAGGAAAACCGAGATGGATTTTAAGTAATCTGGCCATTGAATAACATCTTGGTGGCTGGGCAGGAGTTAAGCATCCCCTCTGTTCCTCTGCAATGCAGGTCTGTGGGAGGACACTTGTGATGAGGGGTGTGGCTGTTACTGAGCTATGCCCACACACACCACTGTAGTGTGAGGCCAGAAAGCAGCATTTTTAATGAGAGAAAAAAAATATTTTTTAAACAGAAATAATTTACAAATGATAACATCATACAGAGACCAAAATGATAAAAAGGTGTGATGCTTCAAATGGGTTTTAAGGGACAACTACTTTTCCATAAAATTGTAAAGTAAGTGAACCACTTCCCCCTCAAGATTGCAGCTTCCTGGTAAAATATTTACCTTCCTCACTTCCTACTTACTTTACGTCTCACTTCCTGCCTCTTTAACACGAGAAATTAGGAAAACGCGTGAGCAGGACAGGAAGGCGCAGGCAATCATATAAACCTCACAGGGGTCAACACTTCCACACTCCTCTAAAATGTATTTATAATGTTCGATGTGCCCATTGGAGAGATTTCATAGCACTTCTTGTCTCACAGCACTGTGAAAGGAAATGAGGGAAATCTACCCAGGGAGGACACTGATGCGATATAAACACAAAAGACAGAAAGCACTCCTAAGACGAGTTGCTGCACACCAATTGTTAAAAGTTTATTTATGCAAATACAAAAAAGTAGATAAAAAATACTAACGGTGCACCTCATCCCACGAAAAACACCTAAAAACAAACCAGTCTGAGAATAAGACAAAATACTGGAAAGTTTTCTTTAATTGTGAAATTATTTAAGCCTGATATGATTCACGTGAGAAGCTTTTGCAAATCTGGTATCCCTGGATTGGTCATGCTCATCTAAATTATATATATATTGGGGATGCACCGATACCGTTTTTTCCATATCGAGTACCGATATCTTTTTTCCTGGTACTGGCCGATACCAAGTACCGACTACCAGTGTCATGTGCCCCGATTATCAGAAAGTTGGGCAGCGGATCATATCCTGTCGCCCGGCTTCCTAATTGCCTGTGAAGCCGGTGTTCTAGCAAAAGAACACCGGCTTCACTTGTAGAGGCTGCCTGGCTTCCTGACAAATCAGGAAACCAGGAGGTGAGTCATGAGGTGCCGTCCGGGTTCCTGATTGGTCAGGAACCAAAGCCGCCTTCCTAGCCAATCACGAAGCCGGGAGGCAGGTCATAACCCACCACCCAACTTCCTGATTGGAACGGAAGCCGACTCCATGCTCCGTCGGCACTGCCAGTCAGAGGGAGATACTCTCCCAAATACTCGGTATTGGCACCGATCGGTGCATCCCATATATATATATATACACTATATCGCCAAAAGTATTGGGACGCCGGCCTGAGTAGGAAAGCCTGTCCCCTGCCAGTATGCTACAGAGAAGGACTTTTGCTCTTTTTCTAAAAGCCATGGTCTCTTTGCAGAGGTCCAACATGGCCCCTGCTGAGTCAGAGCTAAAGCTCTCCAACCAGCAGGGAGCATGAGCTTTGCTGATGGCAGAGCTATCGGTCTGATTAACGTTGGCAGCTTTTTGACCATTGCAGAGGGGCCACTACTTCCACACAAAGGGTCCTTTTCGGCAACATGCTGGCAGGGGACCGTCTTTTCTGCTTAGGATGTGCCAGTGGCAAACTCTAAGACTTTGCACACCTTTTCATTTTCTGCACATGGGATATAATTAACCGACTTAAACTGTGAGTCCAATTGGGCTTTAACTATTCCCAACTTGTTATTTCTTATTCAGTTTGCCCGGAGTTCCGCTTTAACTGCAATTGACGAGACCCCTTCAATGAGGAATACCGTAGAGTAGAAATGGACCGCACAGGCGTAGGAGTGTGCAGGGGAAGTTAAAGGCTGATAAACCGGACAATTCCTCATTACTTCAATATGGATAGTTTCTACTTCTGCAAACGACCCTTATAAATCATTCAGGAGGAGTTTAATCAGGAGAAAGAATAAGAATTGTGTCTTTACCCAATGAAGCGCAAGATGGCCAGCGGCCAAAGCCAATGTTAAAAAAAAACATTCCGTAGAGGAGACGAAATATAACAACTACTTCCACAAGTAAAATACAAGTAAATATAGAAATAGAAATAATGAATACAACGAGAATAATGTATTCAGATAAAGAACCATCCGGTATAAATATCTGTACTATATTCAGCGTCTTTAACATATTGAGTTTAAGTTGTGCGGACTTTTCACCGTCTTTGAAAAACAAGTGTTAGTGATACTAACCTGTACTATAGTGCTGTAGTAAATAATGGCCTCCCATTAAAAAAATATATCTGCTGCAACACTTATTTATAAATGTATCCGCACTTACAGTTTTCTCATAGTCCCCCTGCAAAGTCCCACAAGTACCGGTTGCTCCTGCCCAGAGAAGCCCACCAAATGCAGCTTCCTGTGATGGGGTGCCAACGATGCTGCACTGCTCCTGAATTCAGGGCTTATAGATCTATATATATCTACTGCAATACTTAATTATAAATGTGTCTGCACTTACAGTTTTCTTATAGTCAACCTGCAAAGTCCTACAAGTATCTGATGCTCCTGCCCAGAGAAGCCCACCAAATGCAGCTTCCTGTGATGGGGTGCCAACGATGCTGCACTGCTCCTGAATTCAAAGCTTACATATCTGCTGCAACACTTAATTATAAATGTGTCTGCACTTACAGTTTTCTCATAGTCAACCTGCAAAGTCCTACGAGTGCCTGCTACTCCTGCCATTGAACTCCACGTAATGCAACTTTCAGTGATCCTGTGGTGGGGTGGCAACAATGGTGCACCGCTCCTAAATTAAGAGTATCTCTCTCTCTCTCTCTCTCTCTCTCTCTCCAGTATATATAGTATATATTAATGTAATCGATATTTGACATAAGAAAATGTAAAAGAAACCCCTGTTGTTTCCCTTTAAATTTGATGTCTAATGGAAACTATACAATAATGCCGTGTATGAGCAGTAAAATGAGCAGAACGCGAAGACGCGGCGCAGTACGCCTGCTCCATTCTTCCTTTGACTGCTCATCCACAGTTGTCAGCTCGCCTTTGCTTTAATGCCGTGATGGATTATAATGTATTCCGCGCACAATGGGTCATTCATTATGGGAATATTGAGTATCCGTCTGCACTGGATTTTGTAATTAACTTCTTAAACAAACAATTATTTTCTGTTGGAAGGAGCAAGATAATGACAGCGGTACAAGACCGAAGCCGAACGGTTTAATCTCCAAACAAAGTGCCGATTTAAATAGCCGTACTTTAGAATGACAGATTTATGAAGCTCCGTGTTCAATTTGGGAATCATTTTTGGACAAATTAGCACTGAATTTAGTAAAAAGAGGAAATGATAACAAATTGTGAGAAGACTGTTTAGGAAATTAAAGGGATCCTGTGCTTTACAAGGAATGGGGGGTGGGGCTGCGTTGGGTTTTTCAGGACGGGTTCCCTGACAGACCATGCTGGTGTCATGCACATTTAAAAGGCAACGTGTAGGCTCCATCAGAGGTTTGTGTGAGGGATGACAATGTAGGAGCACAATTATGAGACAGGGAGGGAGTGTTGTCACCCCATAACAGGAAGTGCCTTCATGGAAGGATCACCACGGATTATTTTCATTAAGGCTGCAGATTAAAACATATTAAAAATGACTTTTAAAATTCCACTTAACATGTTAAAGATTTTATGACATTTGGGTGATAAGGTTTACATTTACTTTAAAGTGCACTTGTACCCAGACTATGGACCTTGAAGTATTTACATATACCTAAAAATCATCAAAAGTGCTTTAAAACAAGCCATCAATAACCTCCGTAGCTGCAGGTACTATGAAGTTATTCATCCGCAAAGATCATAACAGAGACTCTCAAGTTGGTACAGTCAGCTTCTAACATTTTACAGCACCTGCTGATTGTTTACATTAGAAGGACAAAGGGAGAACATAAAAAAAACAACCATAACGTATCATCCCCTCACATAGAGCTATAATCCCTTGCCACTGCCTTCCGCTGGCCTTTTAAGGGGGTTCTGAATGTTGGGAGTTGCAGACGTGCTTCCTGATCAAGTGGTCACTGTGAATGGGTGTATCAGTGGTCACATGTTTAGTAGCCTATCCCACCATTTACCAATCATAAACAGTGACCGGGAGCTTCTGGGTTCATTCACCACAGGGACGATCCTGTGATGGGGTGACAACAATGCTGCACTGCTCCTGAACTCAGAGCAGATGAAGTGGATGTAAATGGATGTTCACTGATCTTCCCATCTGTCATGCCAGTCCCGGGCCCACAGCAAGGGCAACGGAGGCTGGGCTACATGGCGGCGGTAGCTCAGTTAGATGGTACCTTCGATTGCCCGTGTAAGCGATCGAGTGGCTTTTCAGCCACCTAAATCCCTTCCAGTGTAAAGCCAACAACTGGTTTTATACATATAAGTAAACACCACAGCCAGGAGTATGCTTACAGGTCCCTATTGCCGCCACCATACGGCATTTGGTGGCAAAAGCGAAAGGGTTAAATGCTGGTTGTGTAACCTCTTGCAGTTGAAGAAGCACAGCCAGTACCTGAGAAGTAGGTACAGAGACTGGCTCAGGTAGGAAACTGGTGGTGTCCAGGAGTAGGAGGGCCGGCCAACTTGGTGGTGGTGTTGGGCCCCCTCGTCTGGACTACACGTCTAGTAACCCATGACCTTGGTCTTAAATGGGACCCCGTTAGACCTGGTCTGCAACCATGGAATACCATGGAATCCCAAACAACTACATGGTGACAAGTTTCCTTCAATGCCCTATTGAAGGAAGAAAGTGGAAAGACTGGGATTGGAACTGGCTGGGCAACCCGCAGCCAAGGGGCTCTACAAAATATATACACATTAACAAGGTTTTTAGAACATGAACACCTATTGATAACATTGTTGCCATGAAGCTTATCGCTTTTACAAACATATTAAAATAACTGAAAAGATGATACATTCGCTATGAGCCGTGTTATATCTTTCTTTGGAAGGATGACTTCCTTTGCCTCCTGCTCTGCTATTTAGGTTAATACCTGTCATTTGGTGTAGCGTGTACCGGCTGGAGACGTCTACAGTCTCTGCAAACACAACGACGGTAAATTTCATATATTTAGAGATTCTAAATGTGGGGTCTCTTTGTAGCGCGATGAGAAAAATCCTGTTTTGATGTAGAAGATGACCTAGTGTTCTATATAAACTGGATGAAAAAAGACTTCTAGAAGATTTATATTAACTTCTGAAAAAAGGGGAACCCTTTACAGGCGGATCATTTCATCTTCAGCGGGTCAATAGAAAGTGGCTTTTCTTATGATCAAATGGAATTCTTTTTATATTTTAGATTTTTGGACCCGGAGATTTTTAGGAAGTTGTCGTTATTTATTGGTTACCAGGTAAAGTATTGTGTTTTCCATATTTTTCCTTAACACTAAACTCCAGGCTGGTATAAAAGACACAAACAATTGCAGCTCTATAGTTGGGACCATCCATATACTGTGCCAGCCTCAGTCGGCATCTCTTTGGGTCACGTGGGGGGCGGCAGGCAGAGCAGCATGGCCGGTCTGATGCACAATGTTTGCAGTGTGCCTTCCCCCCCTTTCCGGCCAGGGCATCCCATGTTACCATAGGGCCATACACATCTTCCCGTCCAGCTCTTAGCAACCTAGGATGCTCTGGCTGGCGTCCCACCCACCTCTTGGCAACCAGTGGCATTACTGGTTGCCAGGAGCTGGGCAGGATGCTCTGGCTAGCATCCTGCCCAGCTTCTGGCAACCAGTGATGTCAGTGAACTGGGTGGGATGTCCCCGTTAGCGTGCACCAACAGCACCCCACCCTACCTCAGGTGGCAAATAGGCTAAGGATACCCATGTCTATAGTCATTAATACACCATTAAATGTAGTTTATTAAAATGAAAGCAGTTAAGTACCTGAATTTAAACTGGTACCAGCATATAGCAATCCCCTGTACAGCAGAACTCTGGGAGACTGGGAGAGAAACAGCACAAGGAGCCAGTCAGTTGTACTGCAGTGCTCATGTGCTAACAAACAGGGATGAACCCTGTCTAAACCTGAGCTCATCTGAACCGGGAAGCTACATGTACCTCCTGCCCAATCAGCTGTGGGCTGTTACATTCCATAAACAAAGGGGCGGGATGCTTGGGCTGACATCATATACCTTATATGGCCATATTAGGTAAATCTCATGCCATGCAGCCATATAAGGTCAATGACATAACAATACTTTCTATATTTAATTTTGGTGCTCTACAAAGGACTCTCATTGTCAACATTTCCTATTTGATTTTGCAAAATTCGACTTTTGAAATGTCCGTTTAAGAAAATCTCTTCACGCCGTCAGTGGTATAAATACTTTATTGAATATACATTTGGCTAATTTCATTGAATTAGCTGCTGAAAGAAAAGAAAAGACTTTGCAGCCGGTGAACCATAGCTCGTTACAACAGGAGATTATCTACGCCTTCGGATGAAATCCGTTTCATCGCTGCTTTCTCGTAAGTCTGAAAAACAAAAATCACACTCTGGTCAGCGGTGGAGGGCAGAACTTCATATTCCTAGAAGCAGTGGCGACTCTAGGAACAATATATAGGGGGGGCACATAAGATACCACAGTCAAAACTGGGGGGGCACTAATAAACGTCACCACTAAATCATACCACTGAAAAAAACGAAATAAGTATATATAAATAAGATTAGAAATATGAGAGTAATGCGGTATGCAAGGATACCTTGATATTGTACTAACATACTAACCCCTCATCTATCCACTGGCATATCTAATCCTGTACAGGCTGTCAGGTGGGCTAGATGGGCTCTCAGGTGGGCTGCGGGCTCTATGCAGGCTGTGTGTGGGCCCCCCATCATCAGGCTGCTAGAACACTTACCTTACCACTCAAGCGACTCTGCTCCACTCCCTGATCACTCTTTGGTAAAGGCCGCAACAGACCAAGCTCCGCCTCCTGAAAACTCCCCTTCCTGCATGTACAGGAAGGTACCAAGTTAGAGGGAAGATGGGCCGGGAAACTACTAAGTGCTGTACTGCACTTATTACCAACAGCAAAAACAGTGGTGGTCTGAGAAAAACCATATAACACTGCTGGGGGGACTTAGAGCTATCAGCATTTTAGCCAATGGAAAGCTAGTCACTTGACAATTGCATCTCCGTCCCCATTGGCCTACCTCTACACAGGCTAACCCCCCTTCACTCCATCATGAATGTTGCTGCTAGACTCATCCACCTAACCCACCGCTCAGTGTCTGTAACCCCTCTTTTGTCAATTCCTTCCCTGGCTTCCAATAGCCCGAAGGATACAATTCAAAATATTAACAAAGACTTACAAAGCCATCCACAACTCCGCCCCCGGCTATATCTCCAACCTCGTCTCAAAGTATCACCCTAATCATCCTCTCAGCTCCTCCCAAGACCTCCTGCATCAACTCCTCCCATGCCCCCCTCCAGGACTTGTCTAAAGTTTCTCCCATCATCTGGAACTCTCTACCCCAACCTGTCTGGCTATCTCATACTCTGTCTGCCATTAGGCAATCCATGAAGATTCATTCCTTCAGAGAAGCCTATCCTGCCTCAACCTAACCTCTGAACTAACACTTTCTCATACAATTCCTTCCCACACAGCTACCACCTCTACTATCACTTGCCGCTCCCATTTAGATTGTAAGCCCTCATAGGCAGGGTCCTCTTTACCATCTTGTGTTTATTTATATTGTAACTGTAATGTCTTTTGTATATTGTAAAGTGCTGCACAAACTGTTAGCACTATATAAATTCGGTATTATATTAATAATTGGAGGAGACAATTGTTAGGTGCTAAAATTGTGTTACCTGAATTTTTTAGGCATTTTTCAGGTGGTTCCATTGCCTATGGGGCCCAAAATGTTTAATTATGCCCCAAAAAAACCCTTTGTACTTTTTCGAGCTACAAGCAATACAACGTTTAGATAAACAGGCACCGCTGAGATCAATGGGATTCTTAATGTTGTGCATTGTCACAATTTGGGAAACATGCAACAAAATACTTTACCCATTAGCCCATAACATACATGTTAGCCCATAACATGCATGTTAGCCCATAACATGCATGTTAGCCCATAACATGCAACAAAATAACTGCTCATTAGCCCCAAGCATCATAACATAAAAAGACATATAAAAATACCCCAAAACTTTGAATGGCTGGCATGGACCATATGAGGGTCAAAATGACATGTACATCTCATATGACCACTGCTGTTGTCGCTTGTGTGTCTGGTGGACAACAGCTTGACCAAATCTGTTACTGTTTGGGCCACCCTATCTTGAGATCAAATTGTGCTTGGCAGCCCAAATTGCCCATGTATAGGATTAAAGCTAACCATAAACTAGGTAGTATTCAAAGGACGTCAATGAATGGACAATGCTACAGTGTGACAGAAAGACAGGATGTGAGTGCTTTCAAAGCGTATGTGCCGTGATTTGAATAATAGGGGGTCAGCCAATACAGTGTGAGCTGGAGTGGAATTTTCTAGGATCAGATGTTCATTTTGTCAGAGAGCAAGTAAAATTCAAGTATATGGAACAATGAAACTCATATTAGGGGATTTGTAATGGAACTAAGATGTGTAAATCTGTTTTAAAAAGGTTGGCTTTTGTACTTCTTAAAAAATTGTAATCTTTGCATTAATTTCATTGCTGGTAATCCTGGCAGAAAAGTAGGGATATCGACACAAATTTGTAGCCCCCTAACCCATTCTAAGATAAACCCTCCCCTCCCAGGTTCCTACTTACATTTTTTTGATGGTGGTGCCCCCCTCTGCTGTTTACAACCTCGCTGCAAGAACCTTGTCCCATGCTGCTCGCGTCTGCACAGTATCTTCCAATTGACTTGACTGGGCTATACCCATAATTTTGAAGTAAGGCTCCATTCAAGTCTATAGGAAGTTGCTACACAGACATAGGCAGATGAGACAAGAATCCTGCAGAAAGGCTGTAAACAATACAGAAGGCCACCACTATTGGAAAGAGGTAGGTAGGTATATTGGTTGGGGTTAACTTAGCCTGGGTTAAGGGGCTAAGGAGGGGGGCTGGGGAATTTTTAGATTAATATGATTCTGACCTTTACAATGATGGTATCCAAAAAATTATCAATAAAGGAAACAGCTTTGCTTTTTCATAAAAAGGGATTTTGGGGGGTGGGTGGGGGGATGAAAAAATTAATCACCAACAAATCATCACTTTAAAAATAGGACCCTTAATTAGGCTGTTTCAAATGTTGATGCTTCTAATTTGTATTATAACACACGTACTGTATATGAGAAAACAATTATGTTAATAACATACACATAGCCCAACTGCCTTCCCAATTTGCCCATTTTTTTGGCTCCAGTCTCTACATAATGATGACTTTCAAAATAGAATCCCTCATGCATAATTAACATTCCCTCTGGAGTTCCTGAGTACTTTCAATAAAACAACTGTACAACAAGTTCCAGGAAAGATAGACCTGAGCTAAATTGTAGACCGCTGACAAAAGGTGTACCGTTCCTGTTGGAACATGACTACCATTTATATTCCTAATGATCAAATTAGGCTCTGGATGGAGATAACGAGTTGCGTACACTTCACAGGCATGTAATTGCTGTCCATAGGTAATCCTCAATTTAATAGATCTTTGTTTTGGGCTTTGTTTTTGGTCACCATGGAAATTCAGTCTTTCAAAGGCTCGGAATAGACAACAGGTGTCTCTTCTCCCCCCCAGGTTCCGAGTTCCATTATGAGAATATTTGGCTCCCTTTCAAGACCGGGAATGTTCTAGTAAGGACTTTCCTACAGCCGAGTCTTTAGTAATTTAAAGGAATGGGATGTTGCTCCTTCTAAGGCTTTGGTCTAGACATTATCTGCACAAAATAAGCTTTAAACACGGTATCAAAGGACATTAATGTGAAAAATTGGCCTGGCTTATAGAAGGCAGGGTTAATGTATTTTTCCCCTCGTAATGGATCATTCAGCAGAGAAGAAAGGTTTTAATGCTCCTGTTTAGCAATTTCTTCTCCTTTTCTACTCTTTCTGCTCCTGACACGGACAAGGTGATATTATTTTAAAGGAGGAATTATGCGGTCGCGCCAGATCCATTTTGTCATTTTCAAATCCTTTGGTGTGTAATGGATTCAGAAATAGTTACGACTGGATTAGAAACGTTGTAGATTTAGCACTGTGGTTTAGAGGGTTTTCCAATCATTAAACATCATTAAACAAATATTAGCCAAGGTGGTATTAAAGAGACATTGACCCACAACATATATGTCTCTCCCTGCTTGGTCTGGGTTGGTTACTCAGAGGGCATTGAAGCCATTAGACCAGCTTGGCCACCAGGCAACTAGCAAGGTGAGTTTGTCAATAGAAGCCCCTATATTTATGTATGCAAAGGTTTACTCAAATGCCTGTTTCTCCAAAGTCTGTTAATCATCAAATAGTTTTCTGTGAGCCAGGTTCCAGGAACTGAAAATACAAAGGGACCTCAGCTATTGGTCCATGCCCAAAAGGACTGTGTTCTTCACAGTCCTTTTGGGTCAGTTGGGGCTATTAAATCAAATGGTGGAAGCTCGACTTGACTCATGGTGGGATCACTTTGTGCTGACTTGGGCTAGAAGATCAAGACCATATGTGTATGGTGGAGGCCTAGAATCCCGAATCTTCCAATGGACCTTCTAAAGGTCAGCTTAACCAACATTTTTCCCCCACTGTCATTACTTACCCTAAACACCAGGCAGGTTCACATTTAAGGGAAAGTACTGCGCATTTCATGTGAGTCACATTTAATAATAAATCAATTTGTGAAGTTTTGGAAGGAGATTATGGAAAATTAAAGTCTTTCTAAACCCCAACTGGCTATAATTTAGTTGGTTAAATGCTGTGCATCTTAAACAGTTGCCATGCTTGCTTTTCATAAAATATTGTTTCAGTTTTCTTCATCTTTTTTCCCCATTTTAGTGATTCTGATATCCCTGAGCCTCTTTCAGTCACTTTCTGTCCAAATGCACTGCCTTCATCGCTGGCTTCACATCGCTGGCCTCATGGTGACAATACAGGGTTCACAGTTAGGAGACAGTTGTCACCCAATAACAGGAAGTCTCTAAAAAGGACCTTCACGGTAGGATCACCTGGGATTCTTTAATAAAATCTAAAAATGTAATAACATTAATGAAGCCCCTTCCACCCTAAGTGGAGTGGCTACTTCAAAGTATTGTTGCTGGAACTGTAATCTGTCTGGCTGATTTGTATTCTGGTATCAATTGGTTATACTAAGTGTTCTGCTATTGATTGCACCTACCTGTGAGTGGGGTGTGACCCTGCCACAGAATGGGGCAACCATAGGGGAACATTAGGAGTGTTTGTGCCTCACCAGCCAATCACTAGAAGTTTCATGGCCAGTGGTGCATGCTGGGGAAGTGCATAAATACTCAGGAATTGCCATGTGCTCAGGTCAGTCCACCCCGGGCTTAGTCTAGTGGTGGGATATACAAGGATGGAGAAGCTGACTAGGCTTCAAGCCTGGAGGAGGCCACATGTGGACCCAAGTAGGGTCTGAACTATCTGGGAAGGAGAACCAGAGGATTCCTGTGACTGATGGAGGTGCCAGGAAGGCCAGGAAGGCATTGACCTCAGGAACAAGTCTGGTGTCTCTCCCAGGGATAATGGATTCCATAAGAGATCTCATGCATATCCCCTATTCAGCTGTTGCTCTTCTGTACAGTGTCATCCTCTGTGCAGCTAAAGTTTTCCTGCACTGTGGAAGCTGGAATGGACTGGTGAGTCTGGAGTCTATTTTTCTGCCATGGATTTTGGAAGCCCTATACTTTCTCTCCCAGTTTGGCTGTTCTACATTAAAGCATTTAAAAAGCACTGAAAATGACTGGCACCCAATTTACTGATTACATTCCACAACCTGGCTAAGGATCCACTCCTGAGAGTGAAAAGTCATCCCTCCCTATCTTTGGGGGTCCACCACAGGCCTCTGGGAGTCAGGGGGGCGCTATATAAAAAACAAATTTTGAAAGGACATTAACATGTTAAAGTTTATGTAAATGTTAAGTGATTGGGTTTAGAACTACTTTAGGTGCAATTATCCTTTAACGGTGATAATTAGTTAAGCTGGGAATGCGTGACAATGTGAAATAATACATTGGATTGGATCGATGCGCGGTCGCTTTGGACTGGGAGATAGTTAGCAGTAATAAGCGTGACAGGTTAAGCTGTTTCTTCATTAACATCTGGACTGGCCGCAGGGGAGTCACACACCTGACACAAGCCAAAAATGGAAAATAAATCTATGGGGGGCATAAGATTATCAGGGTTAAGCTTGGGTGACCTCTCTGGAACTCGGGACATTAATTTGCGGTAATCCTCGACCTCAGGTGTCAGGAGACTTTGCCGTAAATATTGAACAAGGCAGAAAGTGACAACCCTTGTTGCTATTTATTCTGTGCTGTGCATAATATCGATCGCTGCATTTTATTTGTACGGAAAGGAGAATTTCTCCCAGTGGTGGATGTCTTGATTTAAAAAATAAAATGTATGTTTCGGAATTACATGGACAGAGGTGATTTGAACTGCTGGCCGGCAACAGATTCAACTCGTTTCTATTGGGCTAAAATCCTTTTCTGTCTTTTCCTATAAACCTGCTCTAACTTTGCTACTACAGGCTTTAGTTCCCTGTCCCTGGAGCTTCCATCCAGCAATCACCTCAGCATCCATTAAGGGTGCCTGAGAGGTCACATAGGGACTCTCTAACTGGAGAACAAATATAAAGTGCACTGACATCTTGTGATCCCTTCAATTAAACTTTTTTATATAGTCATATCTTATAATCACAAAGGTACTTCACAAATCAGCATATCACATACAAATCCATCCAAGGTGAGTCCTGCTCAACCAACTAGAGACCATTGATACCATTGAGCAACATATAGTCACTGCATGGATTGTGGGTACTCTCTCACTAGACATGGATAGCTGGTGGGTGGTTATTTAAAGGAGAACTATGGGGTCAGTGTTTTTCCCCATAGTTCTCCTTAGGGTAACGGGAGGACACAAACTAGCGTACTGAGAGATGACGTAGCCGGAGATGACGGGATCCGCCCAGCTGTGTGAGTGACAGCTGGCTCTGCCTATCTAGAGGCAGAGCCAGCTGTACCCGTCCCCTCCCTCGTCCGTTCCGCCAGTCAGCGCTGGCAGATCGGAGCGGGGAGAGGGGAATCCAGCCCCTCCCCCTGTCACGGCAGAGAGCCGTGACAGGATCGAGAGGTGAGCGAACCTGGTATGTGTTCGCTCACCTCCCGATCTACTGAGCCGACCTGTGACAGTCTCATTGTCACAGGCCGGCTAGAACTATGAGGTGAGTGGAAATCACTCACCTCATAGTTCTCCTTTAACTAGGTTTAGCCTAAATATCAGGGAAATGGTAACAAAGTGAAACAAGCATCAGTGGGGTGCTCAGAACTAAAAAATAAAAGCAAAATAGTACACCTCTTGTAGGCCTGACTTTTCCTTTGAAAAGATTAAAATGTTTAACAAGTTAGCTTTAGGATAACATAGACTTGATGAAACTAGATTTTTATAAGTCGATCAGTAACAGAAGGCTCTAAAAGCTCAGGGATAGTTTTTACATTCTGCATATTGTTTTAGTCAATGTAATAAAATCAATTTGACAGAAAATGTAGCTTGTAAATCCATCATCTTTTCACTTAGGTATATTGTATACTTAGTCTAGTTTTAAGAGATCAAGTGAAGACTTTTATTGAGGGAATTCCTTTTTTTGCTTCATACGTCAAAGCCACATTGTTTCATAAATCAGCAAGCCATTAACATCGTTATTCTGCTGCTGAGGTTATTGGGGAAAACATTACCTTTCCCTTGATTGACGGGTTTCCATTAAGGGATGACATCAGAGGTGACACTGACTGAGTGATGTCACTGCAGACGTATGCTTGCAAGAATCTGCAAATGTTTTATCAATTCAAAGCTAATTAAACTGTGAAATTCTTAACCATTGCCACAATATTAAGGGGGTTATTCAAAAAGCTGCCGAAGGCAGCCGAGTGAATAAACCAGCCGAAGTGAAGTGAGCCGAACAAGGCTCAGTACGACCGATTTCACTCCGGCTCGGTACGACCGATTTCAGCTTAAATCAGCGGCACATCGGCTGCTCACTCGGTGCCGTTCGCCCCTATTCACTTAGGGGCCAAACGGCACTGAGTGAATAGTGAGTGAAGCGGCCGAGCAGCATTTGGCTTGGCTATTCTGCTCGGTACCTCTGTGGTACCGAGCAGAATAGAAAATCAATTAAATAAAAAAAAGGTTGAAAAAATATTTTTAAAAAGTAAATAAATTGTAAAATTAAAAAATGAATAAAGGTTTTTTAAAAAAGAGAAAAAACAGCCAGCTCCGCCCAACTGTTTCCTATTGGCTGGCATCTGCTAGAGGCCAATGAATAACAACTGGACGGAGCTGGCCGTGACATAACGGCCGGCTCTGCCCAGTCGTTATTGTTTAATGACAGATCAGTGTGCCCAGGTCATTTGGGAGCGCTGATCTGTAAATAGAACTGGGCGGAGCCAGCTGTGAGATTTCGGCTGTGTTCGCCCCGCTTTGGGTGTCACTTCGGCTTAACCGTGCCGAAGCATATGCTTTTGGCTCGGCTGAGCTGTTCGGTCACCTTCGGCTGCTGTAGGGCTATGATGAATAGCCCGTACAGCAGCCCTTCGGCTGATTGACAGCGGGCTCTGCTAATGTAGGGGCAGATCCAGCTGTGCCCGCCTCCTCTCCCATCCATTCCTACAGTCAGCGCTCGAGGATCGGAGAGGGGACGGGGGAATACCAGTGGGGAGCAGTGACTGACAGTCGCCGCTCTCTGCAGGGAGATGATCGGGAATTGAGCGAACGGCCTTATGTGTTAGCTCACTTCCCGATCTATAGTGTCGATGTGTGACAGTTTTAATGTCATATGTCAGCTCTAACTATGAGGATGAATGTAAATCACTCACCTCATAGTTCTCCTTTAAGTTTAAAGATATTTTAAACAGGTATGCAACAGTTTATGATACAAAATAGCTATAAGTACAGTATAATATTTTGCAATTAGGAAGGGTAGATTTATTTTATGTTCTTTTTTATCTTTTTGTAATCTTTTTTATTTGCATTCTTTAGGATGACCACTATCCCAACATGGATAGATAGATAGATAGATAGATAGATAGATAGATAGATAGATAGATAGATAGATAGATAGATAGATAGATTAGAATTTTAAAATTGACAGCAGAACTTACCAGAACGTAATGATCTTTTGCCCATCAGGCCGATAAAGGAATCTATTTTATGCCCTGAGACAGAAAACACGGGTTAAACATTATTGGCTGGAAATAAAACTCTTTTGGACTGACTTTTTTTAGATGTACGAAGTGCTAATAAGTATCTGCCAGGCAATAAGTTAAAGGGTTATTAAACCCTTGCATGTTTTTGCATATATCTACTGCTAGCAAGCAGTAGATAAATGCAAAACGATAAAAAAAAACTTTTTCAAATGGTTAATACTTACCTGTGTCTTCGCCTCACGCTCCCGTCCGAACATCTGAAAATTTCTCGGGCTGCCGCAAAGGATCGTGGGGCGGACGCATGGGCAGTTCAGATGTTCGGCCGGGAGACACAAGAAACACAAGGTAAGTCTATGGAGCAGCGTACACCCGCACAGAGTCCGTGGAACATGGGAGAAGAGGAGGACGGAGGAGTCAGCGCTGGATCGGAGACCCGCACCCAGCGCTGGAGGGACAGTTAAAAACTTCAGGAAAGAAGAAGATCGGATTAAGAGGGATCATTTAAGATAATTCCTTACAATAGCACTACTGGGGGGGGACTTTTCCCCTTAATGTCACTTTAATATATTTGTTTTACATTGACTTTAGTGACAGATTAACACGGAGGATATCATGGGATGTATCATTAGTGATATCTTAAGTTAATGACTTATTTTGATATCATCTTTTATTGCTGGTTTGAAAGTGTTACTTTACGAATACACATTTAAAATAAAACTGTACAATCAGGGGCGTCCTGCAAAGAAGACACGGAATGCTCACCTCTCCTGCCGTCCACGCTGCTGATCTTTATAATAGGAGAGGTGAGCATTTACCTAACGATCTTCAGCCGGCTCTTTCTCCTTACTACTGCAGCGATCAACAGGAGAGGCGAGTATTTAATTCTTGTCTTTACAGAGAGTGCTAGATTGTACAGATTTATTTCAGCAACGGAGTGGAATGAACACTGGTTGCTTCCATTATAGTATGTTTGAAAAAGATGCTGGGCTTTCTTTAAGAAAGCCCAGCAGCACCTGCCTTAGGCCACATTCACACCAAAATCGGTGGGTACTCGCAGGGGCACAAAGGGTCCATTAACCTGCGATTATATCTTCGGATTTCCATGTAATCCATTGCGTTCTGTCTCTTTTTTTAAACTTTTTCTTTTGTTTTATTTTTGGACTTTGAAGCTTGCGATGCGCTGCATTAGCACACATTTTTGCTGCATTGCATTGCACTGAAAAAAAAATAGTACAGGCTCTACTTTTTTTCCAACGTAAGTGACGGCAATGCAATGCAATGCACCAGTGTGAATTGTCCCACCCATTCATTTTTCATTGCCCTTGCGTGGATGCAATGGATCTGTTGTGAAGGAAGACTTTTTCACTCTAAATAAGAATCCATATGGGGCCATATGAGACTGAGGGGGTGTTTCTCCCCTGACCTATTCAGCTGTATGTGCTGCTAACAGACCTGAACAGTAGAAAAGGTGGAGGTATCAAATTACAGGCTATTCACAACATAGTACTAAAATAACACACCTGAATGTAAAGAAATGTATTGTGTACACCACCCAATGGCTACAAGTTGTCAACAATGTATGCACTATATTTTTTTCTTTTTTTCTTATAATTACCAGGCTAAAAAAATAATAATAATTATATATATATTTAGAGGTACCTGGGCACGTCAGTTCACCTTCATACATTTGCAAATGTACGCTACAAAAACCTTTGTTTTTCATGCCATTATTTTGGAACAGTTTATACTTTGTTTTCGTGTGCCAGGGTGCCATTTCCTGCCATATACAGTATCTCAGCTTGATTATAAACAGCTGCTGTGTCTCCAGCACCAGCTCACCCCCGCTCAGCATCTGCTAATCATGAGCTGTGATTACATCTGTCAATTGGGGTCATGAGAAGGAAATGCCCCCCTGCTGCTGTGATCAGTGGGCTCCTCGTGTTATGGATTTGGTTATATTGCTAATAATGGTCTTTGAATACGACATATAAGACTGGGCTGGTCCTGGCAGTTTATATCTAAAGTGGTGAGATGCTGACCTTCCAATTTAAAATACGTTCCTCTTTATACCCAGAGCATAATTCTTCAAGTACATTTATACATCACAATTTGTAAGAATTTAAAAAAACTTGATACAATGTAATGAATTTATGTGATAAGACTCACTTTTTGGAGATGGCCGTTTAGGTTCTGAAAGGGAAAAAGTAAAATATCTTACATTTGAGTAACAGTAATAACTATGATATGATACTAGTACTGTATGGAGAAAATAGGGAGCGATGGATACGTTAAAGGAAAATTCTAATGGTTAGTTGGTCAATTTTATTTATTTACTTTTTGTTTAATACAGACAAACAGCTAAAGACACAAATAAAACACATACTGAATACACAATACATATATATATCAGGGATGCACCGATACTAGTATCGGTATCGTTGCCGATACTGGGCATTTGGGTGAGTTCTCGTACTCGCCCAAATGCTCCAATACTTATCCTGATACCGGAACTTCTAGTCATAATTGTGCTTAGTGGCTTTTGAATGCTGTTTTTAACATTTTTATACAATAAATGTGAATTCATTTTTAAGATAAATGTTTATGCCTGGCACCTTGAAAGTCCCAAATATGTTTATATTTTAAGTCTGCTTTAATAAAGAATGAAACACTTCCCCACAAATTAGATTCTCAGTGATTCATTATCAGTAGGGATGCACTAGTATTCGCCCAAATGCTCCAATACTTATCCTGATACTGGAACTTCAGGTCAGAGGGAGACTTCATCTGACTGGCAGTGACGCAAGGGAACATGGAGCCGGCTTCCCGGGCAATCAAGAAGCCGGGCAGCGGGTAATGACGTGCTACCCAGCTTCCTGATTGGCCGGAAAGCCAGCTCCATGCTGATTGGCTGGGATGCCAGCTTCCCAGCCAATCAGCATGGAGCGGGCCAAACAGCATGAAGCTGGCTTCCCAAGCAATCAAGAAGCCGGGCAGTGGGTAATGACATGTGGCCCGGCTTCCTGATTGCCTGGGAAGCCGGCTCCATGCTACCAGAAGTATCGGTATCAGTATTTGGTATCGGCGAGTACTGAAATATAAATATTAATTCTGTGATTGGCAGGGCAAGTGCTTGGCTGCAGGAGGGAAATGGGATATAACACTAATCACCTCATCCATGCAATTATATAAAATCTTCTTCTTACCAATATTCCTCTTCCCCATCGTTCCGTAAAACTGATCAGGTCTGGGTTTCCGTGCCACTCTCAGATGATATCTGTTATATATTGGTTCCTCTAGATCTACCTAGAAATAGAAACAAAACATAACACCTTAAAGTGTCAGTCCACTGAAAACTGATAAATGGACGCTGTAACGCTGGTCAGATTCCTTATTAAGTTCTGCTTTCAATCTACAACTTCAATAGCGTGAACTGTGTAGCCAGCGAAAGTTAGAGACAGTTAGGATTCCAGCTCACCCTGGCCTATGACTAAAGCACCATCGCTGCACTTTGACAATATCTTTGAAGCTTTGTAAGTGGAATGTAGCAGATTTGTCATTCACATTGACAACAATTACATGCAGTAATGGCTCATTCTTCTCTTGTCACCGTGCGGCCGCCTATTCAGTCACGGTGAAGCTCTTTATTTATCACAGCCTTTGTGAGATCAACTTTATCACATTTACTGTGTCAGGCGCAATTAACTTCTCGGGAACAATTTTCAAGAGATCCCACCACGGCAGACAACAGAGCGGGCGGCCGGAATTGTCTTCTGATAATAATCTATAAATCGGCGGTGCGCTTTGTGCGCTATTCATGTAGAATACATTCTAGATCTGAAGCCGCATGCAAATGTTGTGTATGCAGCCTACAGATATAATACTGGGAGGTGTATCCTGCCTGTCACATAGACAATGCAATGTAACGCTGGTCACGTACCTGTGGATGCTGCTTTGTTACATTCAATGCAAACTAGAATGGAACTTACTATTTCTTTTTATTAAAGGTTCAAGTTAGGAAAAGTTCTAGCACCGAAATCGATACTAGTATCAGTGCCGATATTGAGTATTTGGGCGAGGGCTAATACTCACCAAATGCCTTGATACTATTCCCGAGTCATTACATGCCGCCCGGCTTCCTGATTGGCCGGGAAGCCGGCTCCTTGCTCTTTTGCCACTTGGTGGCCAGACCAATCAGGAATAGGGACGGTCTCGATGTTCAAGTCGAGCAACAGTTTGAACTGCAGGGCGTTCGGCGTGCTGTTCGCCTGCCAATCGCCCCAGAAGGCACTGAGCAACGCACAGTGCCTTTTGAAGCCCTAATTGGGTAAAGCAATGCACCTGACCACAGGTCAGGTGCAAGACTTTGCCCAATCACGGCACAGTGCACTCTAAGAGCCATGATTGAGCAAACTAATGAAGACTTTGCCCAATAATGGCTCACAGCTAAGTTCTGTCAGGTTCCGGGCAAATATAAACAGTTGGGCGGAGCTAGCGGTGATCTCACTGCTAGCTCCGCCCAATTGTTTATGTTTCGCCGGCATCTGTCAGAATGCCATTCTACGGTGGGAATTCGTCGCTGGAGGTTGGGTCGGCGGGCTTCAGGGGTTTTTTTTTGCATTATTTTTATTTATTTTTTATTGTTTTATTTTTTATTGTGTTTAGTCGTCTTCGTCGTGGACAACGCTGGACGAAGTGATTGAACCTGGATTACGTCGTGAACCCATTTTTGTTTTTTTTTGGGACTTGTCAAAATCCTTTGGTTTTTTTTTTCAAATAAAGGATTTTTTTTTAAAGTCTGGTGTTTTTATTTACAATTTATTTAACCCTTAGTTTGGGGTACAAGTACCCCTTGCTCATTCACAAGGGGGGGGGTGCATCTGGGTGCCTGTTTATTGAAGCGGTACCCCTATGTGAATAAGCCCCCCCTGTCCACACCCCCACAACCAATGCCCCAGGGCTTGTGGGGAAGAGGCCCTTGTCCCCATCGGCACTGGGATAAGGTGCTTTTCCAGGGGCGACCCTGGAAAAGCACCCTCCCAGTTGCCGAGGGCATGTGGCCTGGTATTGCAGGGTGGGGGTGCTTGGTCGTCTCCCCCCTTTCCTGCCCTGCCAGGCCTGTGCTCGGATCAAGGGTCTGGTTTGGAATGTTAGGGGGGAATCCCACGTCTTTTTCCCCCCATATTTGTGGATGGGGTTCCTCCTTAAAATTCCTACCAGACCTTAAGGGCCTGGTATGACTTTGCGGGGGAACCCCACACACTTTTTAAACATTTTTTTTACCTTGGGGTCCCTCCTAACCTTCCTACCAGACCTAAAGGGTCTGATATTGTTTTGGAGGGGGAACCGCATGTTTTATTTTTTTATTTTTATTTAAATGGGGCCCCTCCTATCATTCCTACCACTGTGGCTATTAGATGGAGCTGAAGAGCATAGGAAATAAGTATTTATTTTTTATGCTCCTTAGCTCCATCCAGTGGTCATAATGCACTATTACATTATTACCTTCAAAATGACATTCGAATTACAAAGAAAATATACTAAGAACATTTGTTTTTGCATCCATTTGCACAGAACAAACGTTTACAGAGATTTGCAGGGTAAATGGTTCTGTGAAGTAAACCTCATAGAATAGGGAAGCGTTAAAACCCTTATCAGGTTATTTTTACTTGCTTCTTGCGTCCTGCTTGGGCATTTCCCTTCACTTCCTATTCTAGAGCTGCAACAAGAGGACATTTGTGCAAAGTGAATTGAATTTCTATCTTGGAGCTTTGTCACAGGAGCAGTTGTCCCAACTGGAGGATTGTTGTGATGACAACTCAGGTAGGGATATGTTTGTCCGTCCTCTGTAGTGAGACAGATCATAATGGTGTACACATTAACTGCTTCCTTCCCTCTTCTCAAGGATCTAACAAACTGGGTAACTATGAGCGCCAAACAGCACCATAGGGTAACCCTATGTATATTGGGTATTAGATTGTGGCGGGATTGGCCTGTGTATGTCAATGCTAAACCTCCCCTTTATTATATAGTGATATTTTATAGAGCTGAACTCCAGGTTCTTGGGCTGTGTTGTCGT
>NW_017306452.1:179942-183370 GCF_000935625.1 Nanorana parkeri | reverse complement strand
CCGACCTCACCTCCCAGCCACCCCCCTACCACCACACAGCTGCATCCTAATGAGGCGCCTCAGGCTGTCTCATGATAGGGAGGGCTCTGGTAATGGAGCTGTGTAAATCTCAGGACCGGATTGGCAGAAATACAAATCTTTTGGCAAGTAATATGTATAAATGATATGGTTTTTTTTTAAATCGGTGAATATACATGTTTTGCCCAAATTTCAGCTTTAATGTTAGCAAATATATTTTTGTTTGTCTGAACTAAGTCACATTTTGAAGTTTCCAACTTTTGTTCAGAGTTGACGAGACCCCCACCATAAAAGAAACACTCAAAGATCCGCCGGAAATCTGGTCTATCACGATAACGAAAAACAAATTTTCATTTGTCAACGCGCACGCGGGGCTGAGATCACAAAGTGTTTTCTGAGAACAGATGAACCTCGGATGTCATGGAGGGAAAATAAAGGTTTCTTTAAATTCCTTTCTTCTATTGTGATCATTCCCAACACAGAAGAGAACGAGTTTAATTTGAGTATATTCTGAGAGGAAAATGAAATACACATTAGCAAAATTTCGGCTTAATGGATTTCTCATCCAGCCGCTCCTACTCATCCTGCTCTCCTGATAATTCCTGTCAGTTGCAGCTTCTTCAATCCATTCTTCATGGTAATCAGGACTTCATTATCAACACATTGCCCAGTTTTTTTTGCATTCCTTTCTTTTGTCCCTCAATGGCACCAAGTTGTGAAAGACTTTTAAGAGTTAAACTTCGCAACAGAAAAAGGTTTCATGCAATTGTGTGGACCGAATGTGCCTGGGGCAGAGAGAGAGATTGCGGTTTCCTCGGGCGGCATCTCATTGGGTCACACCTGCTGCCCCCTTTCCGGCCAGAGCGTCCCAGGTTAAGAGCTCTCCTGGGTGGCATCTCTTGATGGATGTTCTGGGAAGGGGTGCATTCTTGTGGTGCACGTTGTTCCGCCCTGCTCGCTGACAACACTGGTTGCCAGGAGGTGAGCAGGATTGTCTAGGGATTTGCGCTACTTCTCCCAGCCCCACTCTGAGCTCTGCTGTACAGGGGGTTACTAATGACTGAAGCCAAGTAGACATCCGGTACTAATAAAACACCTCACATATACAAAATACATTTCATGATGTAATAATGAACACAGAGCTGCATTCATTTGTGTCTTTTATATAAAATTCAGCTGTCCGATCATCAAGGAATGGATGATCAGATCCTCCTCGGCATACAGACCCTCTCGCCAAGATGCCCATACAAGTATCCCAGCGGGCTTACCTGATTCGATTCACTTTCTGGCCAGAAACTGCCTTCGGTCCACTCCATCTCCTCCGCCAGTAAGTGTGTCGCAGAGAGGAAGAACACTAGACAGGCTACTGCGAGGTTCATGTTGGCGTCCTGGTCGTCTCGTTCCCCGGGGTGGCAGCGTCACTCCTTAAGAGCAACAAGAGCAGTTGTGATTATTTATTTATCTGGCGCTCTTATATAGTGCCAGCTAATACGCGGCTCCATACAAAGTACATAGAAACCTTGACATCAGCTGCTGTCCCCAGAGGAGCTCACAGTTTAACACCAGTCACCGGTGCCAATCCGCTCGTAAGCCAAACAAGTCTCCTCTGTATTTTTAGAATAAGGCAAGGGTAGGCAACCTCGGCACTCCAGCCCACCATGCCTCTGCCTTATACCTGTGGCTGTCAGGGTCTCAATGCCTCATGGGGCTTGCAGTTCCACAACAGTTGGAGTGCCAAGGTTGCATGTCACTGGAATAAGGGCCCATTCACACCACATCCAGATCATCTCCAGACCAGACCAGATTGTTTCCGGACCCAAAATGCATCCTAATGTATCCCTGTGCTATTTCTGGCCTCTGTTCACACCAGAGCAGTCCGTTCCAGACCAGACAAGAAACATACTGCATCTCTCATTTTGTCTGGTCTGGAATGCACTGGAACGCATAGAAATGCATAAAAAATGCATGAAACGCACTGGAATGCACCTGAGAGCCCATTTTTTAAGCTATAAAAAAAAGCAACTCCGGAAAGCGGCAAAATCGCTGTAAAATCGCAGCACAAACGCAATGCACTGCATTCCAGATCTGGTCCGGGAAATGGTGTGAACCCAGCCTAAGGCAATAAACTGGAGTGATAGCTTGAAGACCGTGCACCATGCAGGTAGACCCTTCAACCATATAGAGAAAGTTAATTTGGGACCCTCATCCTGTACGCCAAGAGTTCTAACCATTTCGTACCCATTTAAAGGGGCTCTGCGTGCAATAGAAAAAGATTAAAAGGCAACCACCAACATCGGGGAATAAAAGGGTATCTAACCCCAAGAACAAAACTGTAAGATACATTACATCTTACAGTCCATAGATGAGGTGTCTTCATTTATTTTCTTTCCTCCATGCTTTCCCCCCTTTATTTTACCCTGGCGATCCTGCCAGTAATGCACTTCCTGTCCTAGGGTGACTACGCTCACTTATTGCACCGTATGAAGGAGCAGCATTGTCACTCTAGGACGGGAAGTACATTAGAACTACAGAATACTCTCCTTCTACTCTTTTTATAGAAGGAGGTGTTCTGTAGCCCACAGACTGAAAACAATGCAACAGATAGCAGTGAAGGAAAGGCAGACTGCGCAGGATATTGACACATAAAGTAAAGTTATGAGGGTAGACATGTGAAAGCGGACATATCTGGCCTGTTTTTAACGGCACAGGTGCTGGAGCCGTGATCCTGATACCAACCTCTATAATCAAAGGGCGACTAACCAGACAATGGCAACTGTGTCGGATAGGAGTACAGACTGTGCGGCCTTCACTGGCAGCATGCTTGTTTCTGGCCACTGATTGGCTAATTAGTAAACCCAAGATTAGAATAATTTGTCTGCAATTCAAAAAAAGCCATCACTGGCAGAGTTTATATTCCTGCCAGGTTCTGTTAAAAGGATATCAGTAGCCAAAACCTTTTATTGTCAGTTTGGATAGAGCAGGAACTGGTTTAAAAATGTTATGCTGTCTGTGTCCCATTGTAGAGATTTCAGTTCACTTCCTGTTATAGAACAGGATGTAAGAAGAAATCTCTGTGAAGTCAGCGGATATCGGCTCTTTGTCATCTGAATAGTTGACTCCATGGGAGGACAAATGTGAAATATTGGATCTCCCATCACGTTACTTTCTGTCTGGTGACAACAGTCCCCCCATAGACACCAATAAACACCTTTCAAGTTTTTTAAATCTTCTACTCTATCCAAAAGTGTCTATAGATACACTTTAGGATAGATGCAAAGAGGACATTTGTCATTGGAACAGGTGTCTCTATTAGAGAACAACTGTAAAATTTTGGATTTCCCACCATGTTCTGTCCAGTCCAACCACACAGACAGCAATAAAAACCTAACAAGATTTTTAAACCTTCCACT
>NW_017306452.1:159054-179869 GCF_000935625.1 Nanorana parkeri | reverse complement strand
ACTTTTGGATAGATCCAAAGTAGACCGTTATCACTGGAATAAGTGGTGTCTCCATTGGAGGCTAGCTCCAGAGAACAGTTGTCATCAGAACAGATGTTCCGATTAAAGGACAACTGTAAAATTTTAGACTCCCATTCACCTAACAATGTTTTTAAATCTTCCACCCTATCCAAAAAAATGGCGATAGATAGACTTTAGCATAGATCCAACGTGGACAGTTAACATTGCAACAGGTGTCTCCGTTGGAGAACAACTGTAAAGTTTTAGCTCTCCTAATTACTTTCGGTACAGGGGCAATGGTCACCACCCAGACCTGAATAAAAACCAAACAATGCTTTTAAATCTTCTACCCTATCCAAAAATAATGTGTATAGATTCACTTTAGGATTGATCCAGAGGATAGTTATCATTGGAACAGTTATCTTCATTGGAGGACAACTGTCGAATTTTGGATCTTCCAACACTTTCTGTCCGATGACAATGGTCCCCACACAGACAGCAATAAAAACCTAACAAGGTTTTTAAACCTTCCACTCCAACCAAAAAATGGCCATAGATACACTTTAGGATAGATCCAAAGTAGACTGTTATCACTGGAATAAGTGTCTCCATTGGAGGATAGTTCCAGAGGACAGTTGTCATCGGAACAAGTGTTCCGATTAGAGGACAACTGTAAAAGTTTAGAGTCCCACTCACCTAACAATGTTTTTAAATCTTGCACCCTATCCAAAAATAATGTCTATAGATTCACTTTAGGATTGATCCAGAGGATAGTTATCATTGGAACACTTATTTCCATTGGAGGACAACTGTCAAATTTTGGATCTCCCATCTCCGATGACAATGGTCACCACACAGACTTCAATAAAAACCTAACAAGATTTTTAAACCTTTCACTCTATCCAAAAAAATAAATAAATGGCGATAGATAGACTTTAGCATAGATCCAACGTGGACAGTTATCATCGGAACAAGTGTCTCCATTGGAGAACAACTGTTAAATTTTGGCTCTCCCAATTACTTTATGTACAGGGGCAATGGTCACCACACAGACAGCAAGAAAACCTAACAATGTTTTTAAACCTTCCACTCCAACCAAAAAAATGGTCATAGATACACTTTAGGATAGATCCAAAGTAGACTGTTATCACTGGAATAAGTGTCTCCATTGGAGGATAACTCCAGAGGACAGTTGTCATCGGAACAGGTGTTCCAATTAGTGGACAACTGTAAAATTTTGGATCTCCCATCACTTGCTGTCCAGTGACAATGATCACTGCCCAGACAGCAATAAAAACCTAACAATGTTTTTAAATCTTCCACCCTATCCAAAAAAAAAATATAGATACACTTTAGGATTGATCCAGAGGATAGTTATCATTGGAGGAAAACTTATCAAGGTTTTTAAATCTTCCACTCTACCCCCCAAATATGGCCATATATACACTTTAGGATAGATCCAAAGTAGACTGTTATCACTGGAATAAGTGTCTCCATTGGAGGATAGCTCCAGGTGGCAGTTGTCATCGGAACATGTGTTCCGATTAGAGGACAACTGTAACATTTTGGATCTCCATCACTTGCTGTCCAGTGACAATGATCAAAACACAGGCAGCAATTTAAACCTAACAAGGTTTTGAAATCTTCCACTCTATCCAAAAAAATGTCTATGGATACACTTTAGGATAGATCTGGAGGATAGTTGTCAGGAGCCTCCATTAGAGGACAACTGTAACATTTTGGATCTCCCATTACTTTCCTGTCTAGTGACAATGGTCAAAACACAGACAGGAATAAAAACCTAACAAGGTTTTTACATCGTTCACTCTATCACAAAAAATGGCCACCATTTAGGTTAGATCCAAAGTGGATTGTTATCAAGCCATCAAAGCACTGTGCATGTTATTCAGTACTTACTCCTTTGTAGAATAGATCAGCTTGTAGCGTTAGGAGTATCTGACTGTAACCAGACAGCCTCTACCTTTTTATATCCCTAATGACCAGCACAGCAAATGAGTCTAATTTGTTTAAAGTTAATAAACTTGTAAATTTTTCTTCCCAAAACAAGGAACAGTGACAGCTTCCTTGTGTTTGTTTTTAATCAATATTTGATTACCTCTCCAGGCTCTCCATGTTGAAGAATTTGTTCCGATGAGTGAGCATTGGCAAAAACAGAGGGCTCGCCCAGAACTTCCAGTTAATTTTGTAACCATGAAGTCATCATGGCCAAGGTGTGCAATCTGCAAATTGTCAGTTCATGTCTAACGAATCGTTGACTCGTTCTCTGAACAATGCTTCCATGTTTCTTTGCTCAGTGCCGTGACGTCACACTTAAAGTTTACAAACTTGAAGCGGCTTCCTTGGAAAAATATGCCCGGTGTATCACAGCAAAATACATATATAAAGTGGAGACACGACTTCTTTGTTTTATTTATATATGACTCTTTCATGTTGATTACTACTCGTACCTTCCGAAAAAATTGTTGATACAAGACAGTAGGATATGATTTGTTTGCGGTATTCAGCTAGAGAGGAAATGAGTTGTATTTCTAAACAGGTACCGCTGACCACATGAAGGAAGTGTGATATCCAAGAACACATATTTAATTTGTTGCAGAGATACCAGGAAAATGATTAACAATGGAGCCACAAACATTTGGAGTGGTTGGGGTGAAATGTTGGCTCATGAAAAAGTTATAAAAAATATAAATCTGAGGTTTTATGAAGAATATTTATACTCTATAATGTGGAATTTAGAAATGGTCCTTTAAAAGGATTAGGAAAATAATATGACAAATCATAGTCTGAAGGAAAGTCTCACAGTCCATGTACAGTAAATGTGATTAGTGACCGATTACTGAGAAATAAAAGAAAAGTGAATAATGTGGTAACTGTAACAACAGATTGTTAGAGAGGGAGGAAAGGAGGAAAGAGAAACAGCACGACGCAAAAGAGGATAACGAGAGAAAAAAGTAGAAAACATGAGGACGAGAGAGTATAGAGACTGGGTGAGAGAGGAGGGGGCAAAGTGAGATACAACAGAAATAGATGGCGAGGAGAGGAGAGAGAGAGAGAAAGAGAGAAAGAGAGAGAGAGAGAGAGAGGGAGAGAGAAAGAGAGGGAGAGAGAAAGAGAGAGAGAGAGAGAGAGAGAGAGAAAGAGAGAGAGAGGGAGAGAAAGAGAGGGAGAGAGAAAGAGAGGGAGGAGAGGGAGACAGAAAGAGCGAGAGAGGGAGAGAGATAGAAATAGAGAGAGGAGAGGGAGAGAGATAGAAACAGAGAGAGAGGAGAGAGAGAGAGAGGGGGGGGGGTAGGGGAAGAACAGAAGGTAGGTGAGAGGAAAGGAGAAGAGAGAAGTGGAGAGAAGGGGACAGGGAGAAGAGGCAAGAGAAGAAAAGAGTTGAGGGAAAGAAAGGGCAATGACAGGCGAGGGTGAGGTAGAGGAGAAAGGAAGAGGGAAGGAGAGGATGGGAATGGAGGGGTGGTGAGTGCAGAAGAGATGGGAAAAAATAAGTAGAGAGGAGAGCAGGGGAGAGAGGAAAAGTAAGGAGAATGGGGTGAGGAGAGGAAAGGGGAGAACAGAAGAGAAGAGATAAGGAGAGAAGAGGTAAGGAGAGGAAAGGGGAGAACAGAAGAGAAGAGATAAGGAGAGAAGAGGTAAGGAGGGGAAAGGGGAGAAGAGAAGAGATAAGGACAGAAGAACTGAGGAGAGGAAAGGGGAGAACAGAAGAGAAGAGATTCAGCCTGCAGGTATAGGCACATGGTGCATGACCAGCTTTAGGGTGCTTTAAAAGTCTTAGAGAATGTTGTTCCAAGCTTGCCTGAAAGCTTTCTGTACAAGTTGCGCTTCAAAAAAGTTTCTACAAAATAAAATAACACCTGCAATAAGAAGGATCTGTAGTCTTCAATCATTAACCTTTTAAAAATGCAAGCTGAATGTGTTCCGGCTTTGGCAGGTAGAAATAACAGGCTTACCTACCTGGCATATCAAAGTCGGCCACAAGATGGAGCTGAAGAGAAAACATCTCTATTCACAGCAGCTTCAAAACTCCCAACATCGTTCAGCCCAAAGTCAAGGAAACAGGTGCATCTTTGGGGTCTAGTCTCCACTTTAGAAAGAGGAAAGAAGAATCCACTGTCATCCACAGCATGTGGAGGAAAGATCCCAAATCTATCTTAATCAGCATCGCTGGTATGAATGCACTTGTTTCTCTCAATATTTGTGGGCTGACTCTATATTTACATGTTTTATATACTGATTGTATGTTTGTATGTTCTTTTACCAGTTTCACCCACCCTGTTTTGTTAATAAAGAATCAAGATTTCACTTCGCCTGGCTTATTGCAGAATAGGAGGGTTTAGCTGCATTTCGAGCCATACACAGGCCACAGGGCAACTTAGTTGGGGGATCAAAAGCCCATGGATCCAGGGCTGCATTTACTCTCTCTGCTGCCCTAAGGCCAGGTTCCTCAATGTTCCCCCCTTCCCCCCAACTCCCCCCTCCCCCTGCATGGGGATTGGCAGACCTGCAGGCTGCATACAAGTGATCTCGGCGACATCGCCGGGATCACTTGTACAAAACAAGTGGTGGCTTTCCCTTTGTACATTTAGCTCTGCTTGCCCAAAGCAGGGCTAAATGTAAATAACAACTACGCGCCCGGTGCCGGAACTGCAGGTCCCGGGCATCGGGAGATAAGAATTCCCTACCCCTGCTGCCCCTCTACTCCCTGCTGCCCCATGGCTGGGCCTTGGTTGGCCTTGTGGGAGATCCGGCCTTGATTGGATCAGTCAGAAAACTAGCATTTCCACAATGGCAGCCTACGTATTCCGCTCAGTACAGCATTCCTTTATACCAGTGTAAACCAGGACTTGTTGCTACACTTTCCTACTACTTTTACTGACCCTGTTTTCCAGTAAACATGCAAATGGTTCAGCATCAAAGCAAGTGAGAAGACATCACATTACCCAACACTTGTAAATAGGCCCAGAGGGAGAAAAAACATTTACAGAAGCTACAGAGGAGAAGATGATGAGATCTAATGATCTACCACTAGGTTTTTCATAGCCCTTATTTTTTCCAGATATCTTTAATCTCATCTCTGACATCCACTGACAGCTTGTAGCCATTCGAGCACATATTACTCAGTTCCCATTAATGAAGTAGTTAGTAGGAGCCGGTGGGTAGTCTGTTAGTCAATAACCTAAATTCTAGTGTATTACACTCCTGGCACTCCGTTTGAAGTGTCTCCGCCATACGGCCTTCTTTGCTTTCCTGTGGAATCATCATAATTACTGTTTTAGAAGTGACAAATCTGTATTATTTTAAGGGCAGGCTACTGGTGTAGAAACATAGGACAACTAAAGGAGCCCTTTTTTTTCCTTGTAGCATTCTATGGGGTTGATTTATAAAACTTCCACTGAGCCTTATGCTGGGTGAATACCATTCCTGCCACTAGATGGAGCCAAAGAGCATTGGAAATGTCTATGCTGCTCGGTTCCATCTAGTGGCAGGAAAGCCATGCGAATGGCATTTGCCCAGCATATGGCTGGGTAGAAGTTTTATAAATCAACCTCCTATGTGTTTGTACTGCTGTTTGTATGCCACAGTTTAAAAAAAAGTTTATATATAATTAGTCATATTGGTAATGGGTCTTGTTTTTTTGTTAGGATTCTATTTCTTCTTTTTCTTGTTTTGCTCCATAGTACAGTAAAACCTTCTTAGAACAGAAGGTATTCACATATCTCATTCCACCACAAATCCCAAAAATAGGAGATTATTCCTAATTTCAGGACAGTGGGCAGAGCCATGCAAATCATTACTTTACGCCAAATGGCCAAAAGTACAAATATAGCCTTATATAGAGCCATTTATCCCAAACTGCATACAGCTGTTTCAGGCTTTTTGGGCAGTGTGTATGTATATAGAGTGTATGGAAACCATGGCTTCTATAGAGTTGGGCTTGGGACCCAACAAGATAATATAACTATACAGATTATGGTGAGAATAGACTAAAGAGATCAGATACCCTCCTGAGTCAGTGTGGAGTGCAGTCAAGTACTCTTAGAACAGCAGGTATTGCATAACTGTGTTTGCTGGATGAAGTCTACACACTTGCTGGTACACGACCATAACTCCCACCATTCTGAGAAAAGAGGGACACCTTTCAGCACAAAGTATATAGGCAAAAGACATGCCCCTGCCACACTGTCCACTATACAGACAATGAAAAATTAATCTGCAAAAAAATAATTGGTTAAACAAAAATAAAATTTTTGTGAAAGGGTCAGTGTTGGGGTAGAGGGGAGCTTAGAATAAAAGGGCCTTAGAGAAGAGCATTGCTCTGTGGTTGAAGCTCTAGGGCCATTAGGCATACCATTTGCAGACTGCATAACTGCACAAGGGCCCACTAACCCATTTATTCTAGATGTGGATCGGTTGGGTGCTGGGACCCCTTCCACTATCATATAGCCTTGGGCATGGCTCAAGTTCATCTAACTGTCAATCAACACAGAGTGAATAAGTGTTTTTACTTGGCCGTTGGTTGCATGGGGTCCTAACAATTGGTCTTGCACAGGGGCCGTTTGTTGCCTCTGTCTGCCATCGTGCTCTGTTCTGGGAAATCTGCACCAAAAACTAATAGCCTATATAATAGTAATCATAAGATCTTCTCAATTTTCTTTTTTTTAAAACCTATGGCCATCCCTCTGACTGTCATGTGGTTTTTATCTGATTTACAATATATTCGCGAGACGGCCTTTAAATACGGTACATCCTTTTTGGCAATCGTGCAAAAATGAGTGGTCACTGGAGACGTGGCTCTCATCTCTATTAAATTACATTTTACTTTATTGAAAATTATTTTAATGTAAAACTTTTATTGGCCCATATTTCCATAGTAAGTTCTGACTCAAAGACACTCTGCCCTCACTTAATTTATAAATGGAGAGGATTAAAGTGCCTCGGGGGATCCATACTTGTGATATGGTTAAAATACTTATGGAAAAATATGCAGTACAAACTCCGGCGGGTTTTCTCTGCCTCGGAGGCTTGTTGCTTGTATAATATTAACAGTTTATTCAATCAAGAGCAATGATGACATGCAATATGCAATGACCAGCAGAAAAGATATTGCGTTGGGCCCCTGTGCAAAGGCCTTGAGCCCCCATTGTCTTAACTATTGTTTCACATACAGTATGTTTACTTGCCATGATGATTTAAAGCAAAGCAAGAGATTTCCTTTAACCCCTCCACCCCATCCCCAGTAATATACTGTATTCTTACCTTTCCTTTGCTCTTCACCTCTCCATTCAGCTTGCCAAGAGATCGGTACTCACAGTTTTTGGTGTAAAGTTACCAAGACAGAAAGCAACATCTTACTTGAAGTCCCCCCCATAATAATAATAATAATCCCAACGTTAACCTTCACACCAACCATCATTTAGACCCTCAGCTGTAACCTTCCCTGTAACTCCAATCCTAATTCTCCCTGTAAACCTCACACTACATGTCCCTGTATCCCTAACCATCACACTAACACTACCTATCAGCCTAATGCTAATGTTAACCCTACCTGTAACCTTAACACCAACTCTCCCTGTCACCATAAAACTAACCCTCCCTGTAACCCCAATACTAACCATCCCTTTAACAATAAAACTAATACTCCCTGTGACCTTAACACTAGCTCTCCCTGTAACCATAATACTAACCCTCCCTATAGCCCTTATAGAAGCACTCCTTGTAACCTTAACACTAACCCTTTCTGTAAACCTTACATTGATCTTCCATTCTACCATAACGCCAATCTTTGTCCTCCATCTAAACAGAACATTAACCCTCCCTTTAACCTAGTACTTACCCTCCCTGTAACCCTAACATTAACTCTCCCTGTAACCCTAACCCTCTCTGTAACTCTAACCTTAACCCTCTCTGTAACCCTAACCCTCTCTGTAACTCTAACCCTCTTAGTAACCCTCTCTGTAATTCTAACCGTAATACTCTCTGTAACCCTAACACTAACCCTCTCATTAACCCTAACCCTTTCTGTAACTCTAACCCTAAGCCTCTCTGTAACCCTAATCCTCTCTGTAACCCTAACATTAACCCTAACCCTCTCTGTAACTCTAACCCTCTCTGTAACCCTAACCCTCTCTGTAACTCTAACATTCTCAGTAACCCTAACCTTCTCTGTAAATCTAACCCCAACCCTCTCTGTAACCCTAACCCTCTCTATAACCCTAACCCTCTCTGTAACTCTAACCCTCTCTGTAACTCTAACCCTCTCAGCCACCCTAACCCTCTCTGTAACCCTAACCCTCTCAGTAACTCTAACCCTCTCAGTATCCCTAACCCTCTCTGTAGTCTCTAACCTAACTCTCTCTGTAACCCCCAACACTAACCCTCCCTGTAACTGTAATACTAACCCTCAAACGAAATGTTGCTGTCACTGTAACACTACTGATGTCTTGAACACTTATCTTCCTTGTAACACTGACCCTCACACCTATGTAATCCTAAGCCTTGACATATTCACCTTTCCTGTGCTAGGGTTCCTCTGTGCCGAAGCCCGATCTTTCTGTACCAAAAGTAATTCTGCTTCAGTAACCTTTTTATAGTTTACCTTTAAATATTATTTGAAAGAGTTCCACAATGATCCGTCTACCTCACCAACATTTTCACTTCCTTATAAACCAGGAATAACAATGTGTCTCCTGTATGTATTATTCCACTTACACGTTTTGAGTGGATCAATTACACGGTGCACTAAAATTGCTTTTTTAGGATAAAGGCATTTTAGAGAAACTTCTGAAAGGCGAAATGGCTCAACTAGTTCAGTTGTAATAACTGCATAACAAATGACTTCACTGAGAATAAAGTAAAGGAGAGATTTTCATGATAGAAATGGAATTGTAAAAGAACATCCTGGGAGGATTGTTATTGATTATATCTGACAAAATTACTTTTCGTATTTTTTTTTTTTCTTCTTTTCTCATGCAATTAGCATGAGAGCATCAGATGTTTCCATTAGGCAGAAAGAGAAGAATGCAAGTGACTTTTACAAGTTTTTCAGTGAGTCATGCAATAAAGTGCCGCATGTAACACATATGGCATGTGACCGGATGAAAGTGTTTGGAGAGGCTCTTTTGAGTCTTGGGCGGAGGGGTAATTTACTACTACACGGAGGTCAATAGGGCAATACTACTACATGGAGGCCAATGCTATCCTTGGAGCATTCTCTTGGGGAATTAAAGACTGTGTGTCTGTTCAAATACTGTCTCATTAGATTACCCATAGTGCTCTGGGAATCTTTTGTCATGTAGTAAGGTGCTAGATAATTTTTTTTATATATATTTCAGCTTATTGGACTTAAGATAAAGCGGCTGCATTTGTTTCTTTTTTCTAAAGTTATTTTCCTTTTTATTCACGTGGTGATCCTTTTAGTCTAGGGCTTTGATTCTCAACTGATGGATCATTACCTAAAAGTGGGTCGCAACCTCGTTTTCAGTGGGTCGCCACATGCCTTCCACTTTTCTAGGTGAGAGGTTCCTCTGCCTCCCCCTAGCGCAGCAATGTCAGTTCTCGCACCAAGCAGCCATTCAAAATATGCTGCCCCGCGCAGAGTGTCAGCTTGAGGTTGGATGCGATAGAGCTATGGCCGTGAGGGAGCTCCATCTATACATGCATTGCTTACAGCAGCTCCCTCACCCCTGCTATCTCATCTTCATAACATAGCAGGGAGGTGTTACTTAGTAGCTGGTTAGGCTGATAAAATTGTTTGAGATTTGAATTCAGTGAACTTGAAGCTGTAAGGACACTGGATTTCTGTCAGGATCAGCAAGTACTTTTCTGTAGGTAACAATGTGGAAAATGCCGGTGGAGCAGATGGGTAGAGTACAGTAAAAGTTCTAAATAATAAACTAAAATGTCAATTCACACCACGGTCCTTTATCCAGAACAGATCCACTGAACTTAGTTGCAACTGTTTGGAACAAAGTACAGCCGAAACAGATCTCCATCAGATACACACTGAACTACATCAAGGAATGTTGTTTGGTTAGTCAAGCACTCCATGCACCATGATATTGCCTGCTGCAATGAGATCACCTCTGTAAATGCGTATGGCAGACTCGTTACACATCTTTGTAGACAACCAGATAAACCATCTCAAGGGTTAGTATAACACTACCTTGTCACAGCCACAGTCAGAATGTAGCAAGGACTGGCTTAGAACCGTCCCAATCTTTTCCTGTAGGAGCATTTTCAACCCAATGTAATGCCACACTCAGGCTCCTCTTCCAGCAAAGGTGTACACGCTCCATCAGGAGCGAACTGTAAATTAAATAACTTTATAGTTTCCCTGATTTACAGATGTGGCCCTAGAAAGGTATACGTGGAATAGGACCCTCCATAATCCCTTCTTGTTTACGGTATTTCCCACTAGCTCTTTATTCTTGCCATCTGCTCTAGATGGTGCGGCGAAGGCATCATTTATTATTTTCCACGATATCTGGGCGGAGGGTGAGGCATGAGCCAACATGGCACCAACATGGCTCTTCCTATCCCCCTCAGAACCCTCTGCCCATCTTGCCTGATGATGTCCGGTTGGACACTGCAACTTGCCAATTGAAGTTCTAGCCTAAGCCAATCTATGAGCCAATCTAGCCTAAGACATCATGAGGCAAGACGGGCAGAAGGTTCTGAGCAGAATAAGAGGAGGAGGCTGTTACTGCACCCATTTTTCTCTACCAGTGTTGAGTGGTGGTGGCAACAGATGATCCCCTAACTGAAGCAACCCCAAATAATAATGCTTATCCAATAAAAGGCTCCTAACTATTTGCTCAGCTAAATCCAGGCGATGAGCTTTTTTTTGTACAGGCAGTGTATATACTTATATTTAGAATATATTTTCCCTTGAAATATTTTCTTTCCTAGAATATTATAAAACCCAGTGAGCCCTCTAATTAATCTAAATATTACTCACAGCTCTTTATGCTCGGCTGTTTCCCGGTGTACACATTATAGAAGAACTGTCGATGACCCATGATTAATCAGTGCGTCTTATACTGTGTACACCTTTCTAGTGAACGCTTTGTCATTAACAAGGATTGAGATCTTGACTTTGTGTTTTTAATCTTCAGAATAATCCAGTCCACATCGAACGGCCCGAGGTCCTAAGGGGCCTGCCTTTGGAGGCTGATGATTCAGGTTAAATAGAAGCTGAAACTACGTCTTGGTGATAAATATATAGATCTAAATAAACTCATAAGACCTTGCAAATGAATCAAAGGTATAACGAGACAAGGCCTCGGCCCTTGGTCTACAGAATAATAACGAGCAGTTTAACATTAATATGCAGAAGTGTTCGGTGATGAGTTGGGGTCTCGTCTCCTTTTCAAACGTCAGGCAGCAAAGTTACCTGACCTTGTAGGTAAAATCAATTGCATGTATGTTATTCATTTTATGTAAAGAAGTGTTTGTCTTCAGTGTAAAAGTGATCAAAACTAAACTCCGGACAGATAGAGGATCAGAAATAAATAATTCATTAATTAATCCTTTATATTAAAATATTAAAACCCAACTCCGAGCTTTGGCTCCCCCCCAAGTGCCCTCATACACCCTAGTGACCCCCTGACATTGTGTTTCCTTTTTTTCTACTCTTTTTAGATGTCATCTCCTTTTAAGATGTCATCAGGTCAGTCACATGGGCAAACCTGACATGAGGATTCAAAGCCCTTCTCCTCTACCATGACGGTGGCCTCCACACAGAAGCACAGTGTAGAACAAGGCTTGGTAAATCAGTAAAAGGGAGCAATCAGATCACAAGCAATGCTGATGACTGATAGAGATGAGCTCAGGTTCTGACAATACCTGGTTGGAGCCTGAGCTTCTCCAACATGGAAGTGCCCTGGTGCCACCTGCAGGCTGAAGCATTCTCTTCCTGCAGCTGAACATAAATAAAAGGGCAGGATGCTTGTGATGACATTAATGACCTTATATGGTCACATGACTATATTTGGTAAATGTAACTGACAAAATATAGCCAAGCGACCATTTAAGGGCAATTATGTCACTGTATCCCGCCCCTTTGCTTATGTGCAGCTACAGGCAGGGAATTCCCAGGGCTGGTAGGGGTATAATGTGATATAACATTATGATGACACGATTGAAATAAAAGTAACTTGTATTATAATTGCTTAGAATAACAAGAAATATGAATAGATTAATCAAAAAGGAGATAGATGTTCCAAAGCTGCATTATGCATAAAATGTATCATCTCTATATCTCAATGGAGACCCGGGGCACTCAGTAGTAGACCTGGGGCACGTGCCCTGGGTGCGAGGGTCTAGCAACACCCCGGAAAAGTATGTTAGGACTATAGAACACTTCCCTTTGTCCTCTTCTCCATGGACACTGACTGTCCAAAAAAAGTCACATATTCTAATATTTAGTTGGACCATCTTTAGCTTTGATTACGGCATGCATCATTCCACGTGGCATCATTTCTAAAAGCTTATGCAATGTCACTCCTCTTATTTCTGTCCAGAGCTGCATTCATTTTGTGATGATGGGAGAGTTGGACCACTACTTAAAGTCTTCTCCAGCACATCCCAAAGATTCTCAATGGGGATAAGCCTGGACTCTGTGGTGGCCAATCCATGTGTGACAACGATGTCTCATGCTCCCTGAATCACTCTTTCACATTTTTAACCCGATGAATCCTGGCATTGTCTTGTTGGAATCAGGGGCGTCCCGAGGCCGGGTGTCACCCGGAGCAGCGACCGGTCGACACCTCGCTGTGAGGTAATCGCGCATGTGCGTGACGTCACCGCGTGCACAATGATGTCATTGCACAAGCACTGTCATCTAATTGACGCCTGCCGGTGGCCATCTTGGTGATGGATGCCGGCAAAGAGAGAGGAGGGGACGTTCACCCGGCGGGATGAGGTGTGCCGCCCGGTCCCCTCCTCTCTCCTGACACTGTCGGGCTCTCTGTCCATGACCGAGTGCCCGACTTTTTAAAAGGGGGTGACACCAAAATGACTGTCAGTCATTTTGGTGTCACCCCTCCAATGGTGTCACCCCTCCAATGGCCGCACCCCCCTGTGATGCCACTGCTTGAAATATGCCCAATGTGCCATCAGGAAAGAAAAAATCCATTGATGGAAAAACCTGGTCATTCGGTACATTCAGGTAGGCAGCTGACCTTATTTTTTGGATACATAACGTTGTTGTACCTAGACCTGATATGCAATGGAAGGCTCTGACCCATTTGCTTAGCTAAATCCAGTTGGTGACTTTTTTTTTTTTTTGGATAGGCGGTGTAGCTAACAGATGATTTGTTTCTTATAAGTTCATAATGCATATTACTGACAATAGAACTAGCAGCCTTGGCTACAATGATATCCATAAAGAGGGGTCATCACCGGCACTAGCTGCCTCTCGGTAAGTACAGTTTTGAAGTCAGGTTACTGTACTTGATTGCTATTATCCACACTGGCACCGGATTTCAGATAAGTCAATCATAGAGGGACAGGCATATTTATTTTCAGTCCTCTACAATGATCATTTCCCCGAACTTGTCAAGGACAGCACATGAGCTGAATGCTGATGTTACCAGCGTGACACTTGTTAGATGAATAGATGTTTTACTCCTTTCATCATTTAGATGGATACTGTATCTACAATGTAATGTATTACTATTCAGCTACCTTGATCCAAGAATACCCGATCCTTAAAGGGAAGTTATCATGGTTTAGGATCAGTGGGACTATTGGCAAAATCTAATTTGACATAATTTATTCATTTTGTCACTAGCATTAAAGTGATATTAAAGTCAAAAGGTTTTTAGGCTATCTCAAATGCTGATTAAATTACTTACAATGGATGCTGCTCCTTCATGTTTAAAAGTTTTAGGGGTTATTCACAAAAGGGTGAAGAGTTTGGAGAAGGCAGGAGAAGTGAACAATCTGGAAAATGAGCTGAATTGGAGAATTTTTCCAAATCAGCTATTTTGGCCTAGATTGTTCACTTCTCCTGCCTTCTCCAAACTCTTCACCCTTTTGTGAATAACCCTGTTAGTTTCCTGGAGAATCAGCTGGTCCCCTGAACACTGGTCCTGATATCCCTTTTTAGGGTGGTTCCTTGACTAATGTAGAACAGATGTCCCAATTCCTTTGATGTCAACATAACTATAACCACCAACCTCCCCTATTTCTCCCAAAAACCAGACTACACACTGTTGGAGTTAAATGGCCATAGCAGCCTTTTTATTATACAAAATATAAAACATGACCAAACTATAAACTCAAGCATGAGGTTTCAGGATCTTTTTGAAGGTCAAAAACGTATTAACCGATATGGTGTCTCTGCTGAAAACTTCTTGAAACTGATAGGCCCCCAGCCGCACCACACTGCCTCGGGGACAACCTGCATATTGACTGAAGACACATGCATATCTAACGTAAGTCACCTGTTTGCCTACTATAAATCACCATGACTTGAGGACCCATACCAAGACAGATCCCCAACCGTTATCAACCAGACCTATTTTCCGCCTTCAAAAGACCCCAAACTGCCAACACTACAGGAGGTTGGAGCTGTTTGGAAGCATGATGACTGTAAGAGCTTGGGCAAAAATGTAAAGAAAGACTTTGCTTTGTTTGATCTAGATTCATTTTTAGAAAAACCTTTGAGAGCTTAATACTACTTTAACATGTGAAAGTGGAAAACAAAGCGGATCTACTGGCAGGGTCAACAGGTAGTGTGGGGGTTGCATACGTATCTAGGGCGGGCTTTCCCAACTAGGATGCCGTGGCACACGGGGGTGCCCTCTGGCTTCCTCAGTGGTGCCTAAAACGTTTCTGATGGTAGGACTCTGATGTGAAGGGGGAAATATGATGTAAAAGGGGGAATAGCAATATCGAAAGGGGAGCTCTGATATAAAGGGGGGCATCTGTTGTAAGGGGGGCTTCTGATGTGAAGGGGGACTCTGATGTGCAGGGGGGACTCTGATGTGAAGGGGGGACTCTGATGTTAAGGGGGACTCTGATGTAAACAGATGGACTCTGATGTGAAGGGGGCTCCTGATGTGAATGGAAGACTCTGGTGTGAAGGTCTTTCTGGTATGAAAGGGGGGCTCTGATGTGAAAGGCAGGGAATTCTTATATGGAGGGGATTCTGATGTAAAGGGGGGGCTCCTGATGTAAAAGGGGGACTCTCATGGGAACGGAGGGGCTCTTATGGGAAGGGGGCTCTTGATATGAAGGGGTACTCTCATGTGAAAGGAGGGAGGGACTCTGATGGAAAGTGGCTTCTGATGTGAATGGAGTACTCTGATATGAAGAAGTGAACTCCATGCTATTTTTTTTATGCCGTCTCCCCTTAAAATCCATACCAGACCCCTGTCTAGGATAAAGGTCTGGTACAGATTTTGGGAGGAACTACACCTCATTTTTTACATTTACGTTTTTTTACATTTTAGACTGGGGCGCCTGAAGATTTTTCATATTTTTAAAGTGTGCCTTGACTGAAAGAAGGTTTAGAAACGTTGTTCTATTTTGTGACATGCAAGGAATTTATTCCTACAGACTTATAACGTTACTGAAGACTCTCTATGACTAAGACCTCTATAGGTTGATATGTGTAAGCGTGATTGCTTGAAGCTGTTACACGGATCTTCAATAAAATTACATTTTGGAGGATTTTTGTTGCATGCCAGCTGACTGCATTCTGCTTGGCTGCTGAAATTGATACCCCCAACCTTCCTACCTTAATACCCCCTTAACTTTTAATGCAGACCTTGATGTTGAGATAATTTCATCATTCCTTTATTTGTTTTAATGAATTTGCATCATTTTGCATTCACAATGGTACCCACATGTCAGCGTAATATTGATTCGTGTTGGGATTATCCTGAGTAGTATTTTCAACTGGCTGATACAGAAGCAGATCATTGACAAACTTGACAAGTGTAGTGTCACCTTAACCGTAGCAGCCTCGAGACCTTGTCACTTGATCGGCATGGAGTGACGAGCCTGTCATCTGGATGGGGACGGCTCTTCACGGACCCTCATTTACTTGCTGCTTCATGCTTTGTGGATTTACTTGATCCGCGCCATGTTGTGATACGCTGACACGTCTTTGGGGAAAATACACAAATCTGGTGACGTACAGCAACAGTGATACGTGACTAATGAGGTTAGGAAAAGACATGAGTTTATCAAATGTAACATCTGCCAAATTGTCATGCTGCTAATCCGGAGGAAGGCGGTAAATAAAAACCTAGTAGAGCACAGTGTTATTTGTATGATAGGCTTGTTGTTTGGAATGGTTTTGTGTTAAAATGGCTGTGTCGCTAGTATAGTAACTTAAAGAAGAACTCCAGGAATTGTTATTAACCCTTGCAGTGGGGCTACCCACCACTGCAAGGGTTAAGTGCATGTTTGTGTCTAGGTGCTAAAATATCAGAGATATACTCACCCGAAACTCCAAGCAAAGCCAGCTGCCGCAGCGTTCCCTCCAGCCTGTCTCCCCCTTCCTGCAGCATTGAAATCTTCCTCAGCGCCCTCACATCTATACACTGTGTAGAGACGTTGATGATTTATGGGACCTTAGACCACTGCAGAGGAGGGGGAGAGACATTGGATGGACCGGTCTAAGAAAAAGCGGCTCAGAGTTTAGGGTAAGTACAACCACCCAGATAGCAAGAAATTGTGCTACAAGTTTGAAAATGACTTGCTAAACTCTTGCAGACTTGCCAAGCTTCACAATTTTGTTGCACAATTACAGCAAGTCTGCATTGCAAGTCTCCAGACCAGCGAGCTTGCAGAGCTCTTGCGAAGACCTGCAGGACTCTTGCTGTAGACTTGCCAAGCAAATTTGCTACAAATTCAAAAAGTGTCAACTAGAACTTGTGCTGCAAGTGTTCCGCAAGTCTACAACTTGCCAGGAATATGTGCAGCAAGTTAACAAAATTACAATTTAACCTCGACACAAGTTTGTGGCAAGTTATCCTTGCTATCTGGGCAGTTGTGTCACAAGGTGGGTGCGGGGGGTGCGGCTTGCACCTAGGTGACACCATTGGAGGGGTGACACCAAAATGACTGACAGTCATTTTGGTGTCACCCCCTCTAAAAAAGTCGGGCAGTCAGTCATGAACCCAGAGCCTGACAGTGTCAGGAGAGAGGAGGGGACCCGGCGGCATACCTCATCCCGCCGGGTGAACGTCTCCTCCTCTCTCTGCCGGCGTTTATCACCAGAATGACAGCCGGGAGGCATCAATTAGATGGCCTCGCATGCACGGTGACGTCATTGCGCACGTTCCGGGTGACGCCTGGCCTCGGGACACCCCTGAGTATAACTTTGTTTTTTTGTTTAACCTAGGAACAAACGAGCAGTTAACCCTTACAGTGCAGGGGTAGCCCCACTGCAAGGGTTAATAAAAAAAGAATCCTTGACTTCTTCTTTAAAAATGTGCCCTGGCTGTAAAGAAAAGACTTTAAGAGGGGCCAAGCTTTGGACAAAGCAAAAAACTAGTCACCAGTATTGCCTGTGGTCTCACAGCAGCTGATATTTCACCCATTATGGATTTACTAAGCCTTGCTCTGCACTCTGTCGCTGTATGGAGGCGGCCATATTAATAGAGGCTGGGCTTTGCTTCCTCATGTCAGATCCTCCAGCAAGGAGAACAATGAACAGCACATTTTTGACATCACCAAACCTCACATTGAATCTCCTGAGAGTAGCAGTCAGAGGCAGCAGTCAGGGCCAGATTTCCCACAAGGCCAACCAAGGCCCGGCCTCGGGGGGGCAGGTAGGAACCTGGCCTTGGGGCAGCAGAGAGAGTAAATCCGGTGTCCAGTGTCTTAGATGTCACACTGCAGATATACAGCAATGAGGCTGTAGGCACAGGGGTGCCTAGATACACTGCTTCCATACAGAAAGCAAGGATCCCTCTCTTCAGCATTCTGAAAGACTCAGACTTTCTACTCAGACTTTGGCTGCTTTCTCATCAGTGTAAGACTCTGCAACCAGTGTAAGTCTTCGCAACTAATGTAAGACTTCGCAACCAGTGTAAGACTTCGCAACCAGTGTAAGACTTCGCAACCAGTGTAAGACTTCGCAACCAGTGTAAGACTTTGCAACCAGTGTAAGTCTTCGCAACTAGTGTAAGACTTCGCAACCAGTGTAAGTCTTCCCAACTAGTGTAAGACTCTGCAACCAGTGTAAGTCTTCGCAACTAGTGTAAGACTCTGCAACCCGTGTAAGTCTTCGCAACTAGTGTAAGACTTCGCAACCAGTGTAAGACTTCGCAACCAGTGTAAGACTTCGCAACCTGTGTAAGACTTCGCAACCAGTGTAAGACTTCGCAACCAGTGTAAGACTTTGCATACCTTTTGATTCAGTGGTACAGCTGATTGTTGGCCTTTAACTTTAAAAAGTTGGGCTTTAAAAAACAAACTATATACTCACTGCATCTAATATATACAGAACGTATTCTAGAGCTGCATTGCCTTCACTTGATTATATATACTATATGCGCTTATGGTTAATTCGTTCTGCTAAATCTAATATTTCATCAGCACCCGAGTACACAATATATCACATTAGTACGGTCACACCGCTGTTATTATATGAAAAGCCCTCTTCTGAGATGTGGAACATAATGTCATCTTCATGAGCTCTCCGTACTTCACTAGCGACTTCGCAGGCGCCCTCAAAATAAAAGCGTGACGCGCTGGCGGCCATTAATGACACAATCTGCCATCTCGAGTAGGTAAATTAGGGAAGGATATATTGTGAATTTCTTATGAGCGTTGGCAAATTAGGCGAACAGCTCGGCTCGTCAGCGATGCAATTTATCCTCCCCGTGTTTGTGTTATGCTGCATTGTAAAAATAAAATATAATTTCCTCTGAGCTTAGTTTGAATTGCAGGTTATATAACGCCATTTCCTTATTATGAGACGTTTGTGTTTCATGTTTCGAGTCTTCCTAATTTACAACGCAAGCACAACAGGCAAATAAAAATACAGATATTTCTAGGGAACCTAAATTGTTGGAGGAACGAGGTGACGCTACTTGTGAACTGAGTTGTGAGGTTACACATATAAACTGATTCTTTTAACATAATTTCTTTTAAATTATTTATCATTAATGCAAACCCTAAAATCATTTTGTAAAAAAAATAAAAAGGTAAAAATTTGGTTGCAGAGTTGTAATAATTAATTACCTGTTGATGCCAGTTTTGTGTCTCTATGGAACTTTCTTTAATAGGGTGACAATGCTAACCCAGCACTTAAGAGTCACTTTAAAGGAGAACTATGAGGTGAGTGCTTTTCACTCACCTCATAGTTCTAGCCGACCTGTGACAATGAGACTGTCACAGGTCGGCTTAGTAGATCGGGAGGTGAGCGAACACATACCGGCGTTCGCTCACTTCTCGATCCTGTCACTGCTCTCTGCCGTGACAGGGAGGGGCTGGATTCCCCCACCCCGCTCCGATCCGCCAACACTGACTGATGGAACGGACGGGGCGGGTACCGCTGGCTCTGCCTCTAGATAGGCAGAGCCAGCTGTCAGTCATGCAGCCGGGCGGATCCAGACATAATTGTCGGGATCCGCTTCAGCTGCGGCGTCTCAGTATACCGCGAGCTACAGCTCGCGGTATACTGAGCCTAGGGTGACGGGAGGACGCTAGTTTGTGTCCTCCCGTTACCCTAAGGAAAACTATGGGGAAAAGCCTTAACCCCATAGTTCTCCTTTAAGGGCTTGTTTCCACGTTTCAAACGCGGCCACACTTTTTTTAAGTATGCAGATTATGTCTCTGCGGTCATTTCCTGCTTCCTCTCAGTCTTTTACGTGTTTGTGACCTTCACGGAAGTACAGGAATTACTAACATAAGAAGTGACAAGCATAGCAGAATACATCCAATTATTTCTATATGTACTTACCACAATTCTGCTTCTGGCCTTTGGACATCTGGTCAAAGCTTGGAAAAACTTTGGCTGCTATGTTGGTCCACTGCTCTGCTTTCTTACTGTTATTCTTGTATTATGGGTTTGTAGGATCATAAAGCTCAGGGCACTCCTGCACATAGGTGACAAAATGGTAATTGTCAATATGTTTGTCCACCTTGCTGGATAGAACACAGAGGACAATGTCAAGGTCATCAATGTACAGCTCAAAACTCCCCTTTTCCATAAGGAAGTGTCCACTGTTGATTAGGTCATCAAAAGTGACCAAAAAAAATATGCACTGCACTGGTGGGAACTACAGCCCTAAATATGCATTTCTGGTGCGATTAAAAAAAATTGATGGTCTGGTTCTGGTCTGATGATGGTGGAAACAAACCCTAAAACGTTCTGAACTCCAGGCAAACAGCAAAATACACCATCACAATACATATATGGGTGCTGATTTACCAGCCAAAAGATTTATATTTTTGTTTACCCAGTCCTGAGATTTACACGGCACAGCACAGCACAGGCTGGTGACTTGTTTTTTTTCTCTGCTGTTGTTAAAGTAGAACTCCAGGAATTAATAAAAGTTAATCCTTGCAGTGGGGCTACCCACGCACTGCAAGCATTAAGTAGTAGAGGTGCACCGAAATGGAATTTTCAAAACCGAAATAAAAAAAATTGTCAGGCCGAAACTGAAAATGTTTTTATTTTAATTTTTTCAATTTTTAAAAAATATTTAATTTGTATTTATTTTTTAATAAACTTTGTAATTTTTTATATTTATTTATTTATTTTTTATTAAATATTTTTATTTTTTACTTTACTTTTAGGGGCTTCAGGGAAATATTAGGGATC
>NW_017306452.1:135048-156498 GCF_000935625.1 Nanorana parkeri | reverse complement strand
ATTTATTTTTTATTAAATATTTTTATTTTTTACTTTACTTTTAGGGGCTTCAGGGAAATATTAGGGATCTAAATAGACCTCTGATATTTTCCTTTTAAAATAGAAAAAGAGATTAAGAACACAAAGTCCGCAATCTCTTTTTCTGCAGCCCCTGTTATCAATGAACAGGAATCCTCTATACTGAGTGTTCCTGTTCATTTATAACATGAGGACAGAGTATGTTTACTATATCCACAATTATGTATGAACAGGAGGTGATGTAGATCACTTCCCATTCATTCCTAATTGAGGATATAGTAACCATACTCTGTCCTCAATTATGTACAAACACTCAGCGGTCACTGACTGCTTGTACCTCGCTCTCCACTCTGACACGCTGTCACAGGAGGCTGAGCGAGCGGTGCGGTGAGGAGAGCTCAGCCTCCTGTGACAGCGCGGCCTGTCTCCCCCCACACACCGCTCTGCCAGACTCTTGATAGGAGGCTTAGCGGTGTGGGAGGAGAGACACCGGCTGCTCACAGCGATCTTCTCCGGCAGCGCTCAAAGGGCTGTGTGTGTCTTTGGACGGGTGCTGCTGGCAGCACCCATGCAGGGGCTGGGGGAGAGAGGATGCGGGGACCCACTAGAAAAGAAGGAATTGAGAAATAAACAAACCAACAACAAAGATCTGCAATAAAGACGGCCTCCGACTGATACATCTTTAATATCACTTTTAACTGCTCATTTGGTCTAGGGGCCTGAATACAGAAGATATACTCACCTGATCATCAATCCCGCCTGGCTCTTAGACCTTTCACGGCAACCTCTTCTCCCCCAGGCTCTGACGGTCTAAGGACCTGTGACATCATCACATTGAATGCAAGTCCATTCATCTGCAATAGACATGAGGACACAGAGGGACACTCTACAGCTGGAATGGAGGGGAAAAGAAGTAAGCGCTGAACGCCGCAGGACCAAGAATCAGGTGAGCATATCTTCTGTATCCTGGCCACTAACGAAAAACAAGCAGTTAGCCCTTGTAGTGCAGGGGTAGCCCAACTGCATGGGTTTACTTTGCTAATTCCTGGATTTCTTCTTTACACAACACACCCTTGTCATCTCCCCACCCTAGTCTGTGATTGGACAATAAGGGAGCAGCAGAAGACAGTTGAGGTAATCTCTCTACTTTCATTGCCATCATATCTGCATGTAGGACACCCGATTGACCACAACTGCTGTCTCTCAAAAAGGACATAAGTGACATAATACAATATATTTAAAGATTTGACATTAATGTTATGAATGCTGAGCAGTATCATAGCTGGAGAGAGAGGAAAGACTGCCAGGCGAAAGAGCGAGGACAGCCAGGAGAGAGAGTGAGGAGAGACATCCAGGAGAGAGAGTGAAGAGAGACAGCCAGGAGAGAGAGTGAGGAGAGACAGCCAGGAGAGAGAGTGAGGAGTGACGGCCAGGAGAAATAGCGAGGAGAGACAGCCAATGAAGAACCTCCATATGTCTAAGTGTACCCCTGTGCCACCAGCATGCACCTATGTGCCTCTGTATCTCCAAGGGTACCCTTGTACCCCTAGCATGGCTCTATGAGCCTCCATATCTCCAAATGAACTTCTATGTGCCTTCATGTCTCCAAGTGTACCCTTATGCTCTTCTGTCGCTCCAAGTGAACCCCCTCTGCCTCCAACGTGTCTTTATATGCCTGTGTGTATCTCCATGTGTATCTCTGTGCTACTAGCGCATCTCCAAATGTGCACCACCATACCTCCAAGGGTCCCTTTGTATGACTGTGTAGGCGTCCTCAGTTTTTTGACTGCGAGAGCCCCTTCCCGAGCCATGATCCTCCAAATGTGCCCCGATCCAGCCGCCGGAGACTCTGTACAGTACTATCAGTATTTTAGCCACTTGCAGTTGTAGAGAAGTCCTCTGTGTATTCTCTTGCAGCTGAGGTCTGCGGAGGAAGGATATACTAGATGGTATCGACTCTGCTGTTGTTTCAATGGGGACCACGTGAGTGGCTGAAAAGGGCGCTATATTTAACTAGCGCAAACGGAACCAGAACAAACCGAGGGCTACCTGTAAAGGGTCGCATGTTTGATTTATTATTATTATTTTCTTATATTTGTGCTAAAGAGGTAACCATACCAAAGTTTAAACTTACATTTTCATCAGGTCTGATATATGCAGAATTTTAGAAAACTTGACTATGGGTTCCTACCGGCTTCTGATATTTAGATGGAACTTGCCAAAAATCTGCTGATGGAAGGGTGTTCCTATCATATTCACATTATCATTCTAAATTTTGTCATAAGAAAGCACTGACCACCTCAAGGGCCATGCACAGCTTATCACATTGCACCACCATGCATGTGTTTTGGTGCACTGATGAAGAAACAAGACGCCACCAGCACACCAGAGATATGTGTCTAACTCGTCTTTTTTTGACGCATGTTGTCATAAAGATGGCAATGTTTTGCGGCTGCGAAGGGTCCCTTCATCAGGCTCAGTAAGGTTTGCCGGTAAGGAGTGTGGTGGGATACCTATTGGTTTTGGTGTATTGAGGGGAGTTGAGGTACCGTGCATAAGTTAGCCCATTTCAAATGAATGGACTTTATACATTACAATGCACAAAAACAGGTCTTGCTGCATTTTTTGCAGCACCCGGGTATATTGTGGAGGTGTGTTGGGGTGCCATGAATTTTCAATGGCACCCGCAACACACATATGGTGCACCTCTTATTGCCGCATTGGGCTAGGCCTTTAGATGGGCGGCGCTCTTCTCCAGTATCTTACTTCCAGCCATCACTATCTGCACTCTTGAGATATAGAGTGGGATATAGATTTCAAACTAGCAAATCAGTCTTGGCAGTTTTGGAGGTTGCCATGGGTGTATAAGGAATGCCTAAGGTATTCAGTACTTAAAAATTGGGTGGGTTGTACAGTCAAGCTTTTTAGGAATTTAAAGGCATGACCTAGTCAATCATTAAAAATTGCATTTTGACTCATACAGAAAAGTTTACCCACTATGTGGTTCAGTATTTATCCTGGTAGTTTTCCTTAGCACTTGGATGCCCTGCTAGCTAAGGGTTCATGTAGATGAGTGTTGTCAAATGAAGTGATATGGGAGCTGCCAGGAAAAGCCACAGCACATAATGGGGTGGGACAGGTATTCTACACACCTGGAAGTGCTGGTGTCAGGAACCTGATCTTAACCCAGGGCCTCTGCTGTAGCTGGTGGTGGTTCTACCTGCTGAGCCACCTTAGAACCTTGGATAGCTCCTTGCCTGTTCTCATGTGTAATTCTCAAGTAAACTTAGTTTCTCCTCCTCCCTTGCGTGCCCTGTAGCGGTGCCAGGAGCCAGAATGTGACATCAGTCCAGTCTAGGCACCTCTACAGGGCATATGTGGGAGCTGTAAGCAATGGACGTATGGATGGAGCTCCCTTGTGGCCATACTTCTTCCAGCCCACCCCACCCCACCTCAAGCTGACATGCAGGGCCAGGCAGCATTTAGAACCAGGGCTTTGAAAGGTGTCATGATTGAAAAAAGGTTGAGAAATACTGGTGTAGAGAGCAGGTATGGTGGAGTGTTTGATGTAAATTCCTTTGACTGCGGTGAGGTTTATTTTAATTGGGATGAGAGAAAGTGGCTGACTTATCCATATTGCATATGGCCTGGGGAAATGTTGTACCTTGCATGGTTAGGAGGTCTTGAATGGTGCATACACCATTATCATAGCAGAGTTTGAAGCCTGTTGCTTGGGGAGTTAGTCAGGGGCATAAGGGGGGCCATCGCTTCTGGAATTTTTAGAATTTCCCTGACCTCTGTACCACAATATTTTCGTGTCTCTTAGGAGAATATTGTGTCTGATAGATGGATAGCTTTTGTTTGAATACATTTAATTAGGAAACCTTTTTACAAGCATTTCACCCTGTTATTGCATAGTGTAGAATAAAAATGGATCATGGAATTGCAAACAGAAATGATTTCTCTTGGATCTATGCACATGAATATGAATTGTCATTCTTGGATGAGCACCTTAATGGTGCCGGTGGTTAACTCACTTGATATTATACAGGGATTAGGAAGCTTGAATGATTAATGATGAATCTGCGGGTCAGTTTCAGGCATTCCTTCTCCCCGAGCTACAATACTCCTTATAAATAGCATGTGACATTTCATTTGCTCGAATGACTCCCTGCTGTTAAAAGCATTGCTTTAAATGATACATGTGTAGTGAGGGGCACAAAAAATATTTCAGTTCCGCCCCAAACCTCCGGACCACAGGGAATATTAAAACATTAAATTCAATTTGAAATTTCCACTGCTTCTCATTCATTTTATAGAGCCCTTATTACTTTCCTGATGGGTGCATTAAAAAGCCATTGTCTTATTTCTTATTTAGGGCAACGGTATACTCAGCTATCCATGCTCTTTTACCATCTCCCTTCTCCATCAGAGCCCTGAGAAGTGTTTCTGGGCATGAGGACTCTGGGGTTTCTGGGCATGAGGACTCATCTGACATTCCCATGTGACAGTGCTTGGGCCTGAGCAGCCAATTCAGAGGCCTGAATGGGGGGGGTCCAGAATATGACTTGCTAGGGGGTGGGAGGTAGAACTATCAGGCTGGAACTGCGACACCCAGCGTTGGTCTCTGCCGGACCACACTAAAAATGCATTGTAGAGAAACCAGAACACAAAAAGGATTCACTCAATGCAACTTTATTACTGTGGCTTCAAAACATCAGACAAAAAAGCTCATGTGTTTCAGCCCTATACGTGGGCCTGAATCATAGTCAATGATTCAGGCCCATGTATAGGGTGGAAACAGGTTACCGTTTTTGTCTTCTGTTTTTATGCCACAGTAATAAAGTTGCATTGAGTGAATCCTTTTTGTGTTCCGGTTTTTCTACTCTACATTGCCCTCAATGGGCTTTACAGCCCATTGCTCGCTCAAAGAACACAAAAAAACAGCCAAATTTCCCTTACTTGTGGATTTCAACACATTTGCCACAACGGGGATACCGAACTATCCTGTTTTCACCACAGTTCTCAATTTCTATTATCCCTACATTCGAGTAGAGGTTGGCTTCAATAAAAATTGAGGGACATTTTCAGCTGCCTTCAGAATTTGGACACATCCCATGTCTTGGCCATATGTGTCCTACACATGGCATGCAACCAACCAGGTTCAGGTTTCCGCTGTTTTGTGTGGCTGCTTTGTGCAACTCTACAAAACACACATGCGTGGACACGTCCATGTAATTTACATATTACATTCTATAAAAAAAGACTTACGAGAGCATTACGAGCTATATAAAGGGAATTAGAAAGTAAATGATTGCCTTTATCACTTTCCAGTTTCTTCAGTCACTTACCATCATTAAAAGCAATTCCAGCCTCTTAACCATGCACGTGGAAAAACAACTTCACATCACATATTTGTTTTTACACTTTGGTGCAATTAACCAAGAGCACATTATCACCGCACATTATTACCCTGAAACTGAAGGGGGTTTAATGTGGCAATACGGTGGGCGTTCTTTGTTTGCAGTGAATGGAATATAAAGATGGCTGCTTCAAAGTATAGACAATGAGGATGCAAGAGAGAGAGAGGAGCTTAGAATGTAGAAAAGCCTTCAGAAGATGGGAGCGTGGGCAATTACAGGAGGAATATTCAGTGGTGATAAGACACAGTACGGATCACATGTGCAGTACACACAACATCTATAGAAAGGAAAATTTTAATGAAACATATTTATATTTGCTTTTGATTTCTTTTTATAGCTTTCCCTTTTGGAGCTTAACAATCTCAATATAGCAGAAGGCAAATCAAGGTCAAGGGTACCACATCCAGGATTATGCTGAAAGTGTTACAAGGGAAACAAAATTGACTTTTAAAGGTACCCAGTCCGGACTAGATCATTAAAATTACTAGAGGTGCACCAAAATGGAAATTTTAAAACCGAAATGAAACCGAAATTTAAAAAAATGTCAGGCCGAAACCGATACCGAAAATGTTTTTAATTTTTTTAATATTTTATTTTAATTTATTTTTTATAAACGTTTTAATTTTTTATATTTATTTATTAATTATTTTTTTTATTAAATATTTTTATTTTTTACTTTACTTTTAGGGGCTTTGGGGAAATATTAGGGGCCTAAGCAGACCCCTGATATTTCCCTTTTAAAATAGAAAAAGAGATTGAGAACACAAAGTCCTCAATCTCTTTTTCTGTGTCCCCTGTTATCAATGAACAGGAATCCTCTATACTGAGTGTTCCTGCTCATTGATAACATGAGAACATTGTTTGTTTACTATAACCACAATTATGAATAATGGGGGTGATGTAGATCACTTCCCATTCTTTCATAATTGAGGATATAGTTAACATACCATATCCTAAATTATGTACACACACTAACACACTGTCACAGCGCTGTCTCCGCCCACACACACGACTGTGATAGGCGGCAGAGCGGTGTGGGAGGAGACGCCGGCCGCTCACAGCGCTCTCCATCGCAGCGCTCGGCCGGCTGTCAATTTCTCTTCTCCCCGCTGGGACATAGAGCAGCGCCCAGGGGGGAGGAAAGAAATCAGGGATGCGCTGATGTATCGGCAGGAAAATGGCACTTTTGGCATTATGCCAAAAGTGCAATTTTCGGCCTATATGTTTCGGCGGACGATATATCGGTGCATCCCTAAAAATTACAAAATCATATTCAAAATAAATCAATTAAAATCAGTATAAAATGTTAGCAATGAATATACATGAGTGAGACCTCCATCCAACTAACCTCACCCACCATCTACATACTATGCAAAGTTTATATGCATATCATAATTCAAGATCTATCACAATGGGGGGAATTTATCAAAACTGGAGCAAACGGAATCTCCAATGTATGTAGTAGGCAGTGGTTTGCGAAATTTCTCTATGCGTTTCACAGCTGCTGGTACTGCTTCTCCAGGAGGGGGAAAGGAGGAGTTTTTAAAAATCACATAAAACAATGCATATGCAAAACTCATTAGGCAACATCATGTAAATAAATAAAGTCAAAATCATGTAGTACAGGTACATACAATTGGTCATTACTCCATTACTATTATTATTATACATGATTTATATGGCACCAACAGTTTGTGAAGCGCTTTACAATATAAGGAAGACATTACAATCACAATACAATTCAAGACAAGATGGTAAGGAGGGCCCTGCCCCTGATAGCTTACAATTTAAAGGGAGGGGCAAGTGATTCATGAGGAGGTAGCTGTGTGGGGATGAATTTTTTGAGAATGTGATAGTTCAGTGGTTAGGTTGAGGTGGGATAGGCTTCCCTGAAGAGATGAGTCTTTAGTGATCGCCTAAAGGCAGTCAGAGTGGGAGATAGACAGACAGGTTGGGATAGAGAGTTCCATAGGATGGGAGAGACTCTAGTGAAGTCCCGGAGGCGAGCATGGGAGGAGTTGACGAGGGAGCTGGAAAACAGGATGTCTTTTGAAGAGCGGAGTGGACGCTTAGATTGATACTTTGAGACCAGGTTTGGGATATAGCCAGGGCTCCACGGCTCCACTTACCCATATCCCAATATAAGGAAAGTGCAGGGGCATAACAGAAGGAACCAGACAGCAGGAGATCTTATTATTTCTGAAAGGGATAAAATTATACCCATATGGTATATTTCTCAAAACCTTCCTCGCTGTATGTAGCAAAGTCCCTGTTTGGTATTTTTTTTTAAATATGTGAAGCCATTACCTATGGATGGGAAGCACTGTAGTGACACAGGATATTGGGAACCCTTTTGGGGGTTAGGTGAATGTGTAACGCCATACAATATGATGCAATTTGCTTCTATTATTGGCAGTCAGGTCACCCAACATAAACTAAAATAGGAAGGTAACGATCATTCATTGCACTTTTTATTTCCCTAGACTGTTATAAATTTTAACAGCGTTTATTAAGCTGTAATAACATTTCATATTGAAATAACTATTCTTTCCATAAAGGGCCACAGGCAGGCTTTCTGTATTCCCAGGTCACGACCATTCCTATTGACCTAATTTATATTAATTCATATATCTCTCTCTCTCTCTCCCCCACCTCTCTCTCTCCTCTATCTCTCTTCTCTCCCTCTCTCTCTCTCCCACCTCTCTCTCATCTACCTATCTCTTATTTCTCTCTCTCTTCTCTCTCTCTCTCTCTCTCCCACCTCTCTCTCATCTACCTATCTCTTATTTCTCTCTCTCTTCTCTCTCTCCCACCTCTCTCTCATCTACCTATCTCTTATTTCTCTCTCTTCTCTCTCCCTCTCTCCCCCCACCCCTCTCTCTCTCCCCCACCCCTCTCTCTCTCTATCTCTCTCTCTCACATAAGCTTTATTTGGCAGCACTAAATACATCTTAGCATAACCAAAGCAACTGAGGAATTAGGAATTATGGATTGTATTAGGGTGGAGATGAAAGGAATACTGTATGTCCTAGTACACTATCAGGGTAAGAGATAATATAAAGGGGATATGAGGTGAGCCAGGAATATTACAGATGGTATCCTGTGTTATAGCTGAGCTCCCGGCAATATAAAATATATAAAAGATACAAATGAATGTAGCTCTATATTCATTAATACATAATTAACGCCAATCTTTGGGAAAAATTAAACATAACCCTTGCAGTGGGGCTTCCCTGCACTGCAAGGGCTAAATGCTTTGTCTAGGTCGGGCTTTCCCAAACAGGATGCCTTGGCCCTCCGGTGTGCCCTCTGGCTTCCTCAGGGGTGGCTAAAAAATTTCTGATTGTAGGACTCTTATGTGAAGGGGGAAATATGATGTAAAAGGGGGAATAGGAATATGAAAGGGGAGCTCTGATCTAAAAGGGGGCTTCTGATGTGAAAGGGAGACCCTGATGTAAAAGGAGGCTGCTTCTAATTTGAACAGGGGCTACTGATGTAAAGGGGGGCTCTAATATAAGGCCTCATTCACACTGAGCGACATGAAAATCACGCGATATTGAGCGACATTGCGCAACTTTTTCCTATTGGGCTGTATGCAATTAGGAGCAATATCACTCGAATAAAGGGTCATGTAGGAGCGACAAGCTACCAGCGACGAGCTACAAGCGATATTGAGCGATATAGAGCGACGAGATGTGAACAGCTCCATTGAAATGGATTCGAGAAGCTACATAGAGCGATATCGCGTGGAAATATGAGCGATATCCCTGCAAAAATCTCTCGATAAATCGCTCAGTGTGAATGGGGCCTTAATTTGAAGGGAGCAATTGCAAAGGATGGAACCCAACTTTTTAATGTGTTTGCATGGGATCCCCCCTTATATTTTAGACTGGAGTGCTTTGAGATTTTATATACTTTTTGAGGGAGCCATGACTGAAAAAAGGGTTGAGAAATGCTAGTCTAGGGGTTACCATTAAAACTTACTTACCTTATCCCATGCTTCCCAGCAGCTGGCACTCTCCTCTTCCCTAAAATGCTCAGGGTTGTGGGCAGGCCCTTGCCATCCTCACTTACAGTGCAGGACTGCTGGTCCTGCATTGTATGCAGGGGCGGACTGACCCATCAGGCACTGCCCGAGGGCCCGCAACCAGCAAGGGGCCCGTGGCCAGGCCTGCCGATAGGGGTGTACAGGCAACTGTACTGTACTGGGTGGGCCCCATCAATTCAGTGGGTGGGCCACATTAAGGGTGAGCGAGCGGGCAGGGACCGAACCCAGCACCGGCTAGGGGAGTCTACCTCCACACACCCTGCGATCCTCCAGTGACACCTTTCCAGCTGTGCCGCTTCCTCTCCACCCAGATCACCATGCAGGTATTCGGCCCATCTCCTTGTTGGCTCTGATCACATTCTGTAGACTCCAGCCAAGCAGCATCCATGGTTTGTAGTGCTGCATGCGTGTTGTGTCACATCCCAGCCACTATAGAGATCTTTTCTTTGTGCAGTTCAAGGACATGCATGAATACATGTAATCAGTGCATTGATACATCAGACACATGCATGATACTGCTCAGCATAGAAGATTTATTCATTCAGAGGTCTGCCTAGTGTTGGTTCTGGTCTGAGGTCTGCCATGCGTTGTTTTTGGTCTGAGATCTGCTGTGCGTTGGTTTTGGTCTGAGGTTTTGGTTCCTAAACTGTAAAGGATCTTCAGGGGTGGGCAAACTCTGGCTCTGTAACTGTGGTGAAGCTACAAGACCCATGATGCATTGCAAGACTCTTGCATATGCATGGCTCCCACAGCCAGATGCATGATGGGATTTGTAATTTTACCACGGCTAGAGGAATTAAATTTTCCCACCCCTTGCCATAATGCATTGGGTGGATTTTATATGGGTGGAGCCCAAGGGGGCCCCATAATCTCTTATTGGCCCCATATGTTGTCAGTCCGCCCCTGATTGTATGTGATGACATCAGCGTGCCTGTGATCAATGGATGGAGGGCCAAAGAGAAACGGCTTTAGGGGGAACCAGTGGAAGCCTACAGCAGTGAGAGACAAGGTAGGTAATATTGTATTTAAGTGCACCCTAGACAAAAATGAGCAGTGTGTAGGGAGTTCCACTGCAAGGGTAGCTTTGAATTCTCCCTGGAGTTCAGCATTAAGTGTATTTTGTTAACTCAAGCAGTGTAAGTACCTGATTTAGATTTGATATTAGTCTTGTGCAGTCCCCGTACAGCAGAACTTAGACTGAGGGAGGAAAAGCAGCACAAGACGCCAATTCATTGTGATGCAATATGCCTGCTTATAGGAAGATCAGAGTGACAGATGAGCCCATCAATGTACTACATCTCCTTTCATTTTCTAGTCACAGGCTGGGGGAGGAACAAGACCTGCAAGTGTTTCTGAACATCAGCAGAGAAAAATCAGGTCCTCCCCTGCTGGTGGCGCACGTTACCTCTGGCTCCGGCTTTGTCCGGCTTACTGACGTCACTGGTTGCCAGGAGCTGGGTGGGACACTGGCAAGTTGCTAACAGCAACAGCCTCAAGGTAGGGATGGCCCTGACGCTAGTGACAGACAGCATCATACATGTCATTTTTGATTTTGCCAATTTTTTTACTTTAATTTGTGAACACCTTTCTGTTTGAATAAAATACAATTTCCTAGGAGATTAATTATCACACTTGTATTTTTTAATGGATTCCACCTTCTGTAACCTTGGATAAAACACGCAGGTTTGTACGCCATTAGTGAAATAAATTCCCAGCACTCGCGGCTTTTATTCTGACTTTATTAGCAGCGGCAAGAATAAATAATTTTTGTGTCGCACGTTAAAAGACTTGGCGTCCCTCCATGACTTTGGCTGACCGATGAGCATATAAAGAATCTCCAGATACCTTAATGCGATGACCATCGTCATTTTTCTCAAACATAAAATAATATACTATATTAAATGTAAACTTGTAAAAATATTTTTATAGTACTGAAGAACAGCAGAATATAATTAAATTAACTTTATCGACATAACAGACATCGAGATAACATAATTAGGTTACTTGTAAATTAATTTGCATAATGGAGCTTGTACATTTTGTACGGTATGTGAAATGGATTTTTATTGAAGTGAATGATTTGGGACCATAAATGATATGGTCCTGGCTTTTATTATAATTAAAGGCCGTGGCCAGTTTATTCCATTTTATTTGTATATTGTATTTATTTATTTATTTACAATACATTGTTATATTATTGTTTTGCCGTCTGCGATTCCATGTGAACCCTAACAGTGAACTCCTCTTATTTGTTCTCCTTTGGTCTATAAAATATACCATTGAAAGTATTTTGTTATATATCAAATCCAGGTGCTTCCAAACAAAAGGTGTGCAAAGTATTACAAAGCCTGTCCCCTGCCAGCATGTTGCAAAGAAAGCAGTGTAAGCAGTGGTCTCTCTGCCAAATCCAGGTGCTTCAAAGCAAAATGTGTGCAAAGTCTTACAGTTGGAGTAGAAAAGCCTGCCCTCTGCCATCATGTTGCAGAGAAGGATCCTTGCTCTCTGTGTGGAAGCCGTGGTCTCTCTGAAGTGGTCCATCTTCCCCTCCATCCATCTACCTTCTGAGACAAAGCAAGATTCATTTCTGCTCCTAGGTGGGACTTTTATGGAGTGTAGGTTATTGTTAAAGCACAACTAATATATTTTATTAGAAAGCAATTACATAGATGAAGGGAAAGTCTGTCCCCTGCCAGCTTGCTGAAGAACCCTTGGTTTCTGTGTGGAAACAGTGGTCTCTTTGCAGAGGTCTGGCACGCCCCTTGATAAATCAGATTCAGAGCTCTCCAATCAGCAAGGAGCATGAGCTTGCTAATTGCAGAGGTCTAGTTCTAACTCAGCAGGGAAAGTGTTGGACATCTGCAGAGAGACCACTACTTCCAGCCTGATGACAGAGGCAAGGCTTTTCTACTCAAGTTTTGGTGCTGTTTAAAGAAAGCCAACGTAAGACTTTACACTCCTTTTTGTAATGATAACCTGTAATGTATTAAGCTGTTTCAGGATTTAGCATTGTTTTCAGCTATTGCTAAGGATTACCAAACTCCCTCCCCTTTATGTTATGTAGAAGAGGAGGGGGAGGTTATTGCAGCCCAGTCCTAGGCTGACAATGCTACTTTTTAATAGATATAATACAGTGAATGAGCCTTGAACAGAAAGTGTGTTACTGGCAGGATCACCGGGTGAAAACAAAGGGAAAAAACCTGGAAAGAAGAAAACTAATGCAGCCAACACATATAAAAACTGGTATGATGCAACATTTGTGTTCTTGTTTGTTGTGAAAGAATGTGTATTTATGACATTCTTTGTCCTCCATTTTGCTTTTATATTTCACTATGTTGTCTCTCTCTTTCTTTTGACTTGCTCTTTCTAAAGAAACACACCTTTAAACAAGTACCAGGTTTCAGCCAAAACTAATTGGCTTTTTCTGAAGGTCATTTCATAGATAATGTGCATGTCAGATTTATGATCATTATAAAGCAGTGTGCTATTTAATAAACTTTAGGAATTGCTAATTCTCAAACCAAATGTGTGTGTCGGCTTACATTCCTTGCATGATCATGCTAAACAAAGGGCAATAATGTATACAACAAACAACCAGTTGGAGACAGTGTAGCAGCTTTAAAAGGAGAAGTCTGGGGTCAGTGTTTTTCCCCATAGTTCTCCTAAGGGTCACGGGAGGACAAATACTAGTGTCCTCCCATGACCCAAAGCTCAGTATATCACGAGCTACAGCTCGCGGTATACTGAGAGCGCCGCAGCCAGGACGGATCCCAACATTACTGTCGAGATCCACCCAGCTGCGTGATTGACAGCTGGCTCTGCCTATCTAGAGGCAGAGCCAGCTGTATCCGCCCCTCCCCTGTCCAATCCGCCAGTCAGCGCTGGAGGATCAGAGAGGGGAGGGGGGGAATCTCTGCAGGGAGCCATGAGTGACAGTCACTGCTCTCTGCAGGGACATGATCGATCAAGTGAGCGAGCGACGGTATGTGTTCGCTCACTTCCCAATTTATTGAGCCGACGTGTGACAGTTTTATTGTCACACATCGGCTCGAATGTTGCGGTTGAGTGAAAATCACTCACCTCATAGTTCTCCTTTAAGCATGAAAGTACAGTAAATGCTAATTGTGCATGGCCATCTTATTTCTCTCTCTCTCCTCTTTTCTACTCTTCTTTTATATATTATGAAGTGCATATTCATCAAATGACACAGCTACATTTTCCCAGACAAATATAAAATTATAAAGTCATTTTTATCACTCCCTGCATTATACCGGCATTACTTACATTTTCATATAATTCAACTCAATCGTTGTTCACATAATGAGATGACAATGTCTTGTTCTAGAACTCTGTGTGAACAGTTCTATCTTGCAACATTGCATCAAGACTTCCTAACAATGTATATCATAAAGCTATGACAAGTGCTCCGTAAATAATGTATTCTTCTACTACTTCTGGGTAAATCATCTGTAACATTCCCAGAAAACATTCCATTTATCCAAACCATTGTCAGAAAAGTGTCATATGTGAAACACCACGAGCTGCCTAGTTAGTCTTGGTGGTTGTCACATATGGAGCTGATCTTTGGTTGAAGAGGGGGATAGGTATCCATACCTGAAATTAGAGCTTGTTATAGGAGAGTAAGGATATAGGATTCCCAGTGAAAGATGATTGATCATGAGGGCAGTCTGGGTTTTTGTATATCAGCAAAGACGGTCTGTCCTGGTCAGTTGGTGAACATTGCTATGTTTCTTTCACTGTGATCCCTGAACAAATTCTATAATGCTCTAGAACAGCAAAACATTCACTTTCAACTCATATCTCTATTCTAAAAGTATGTCTAAAGTACATCTAACTTTGTCAGCTATGATTTTTTCCCATCTACGCTGTCAGTTATTTTTTTCCCATCTACGCTGTCAGTTATTTTCTTCCCATCTAGGCTTTGCTTTTGAAAATTCCCTTTGTGTTCTGTCCTTTAGACACCGCAGGATTTTAAAAGAAATGTCTTCGACATTTGAGCTAGGGAAGGGGGCCGGAAGGCTCCATATTAGAGTCCTAGCCGTGGGCGAGTTCATGCTACACTGTCGAGGCCTAAAATCATACTACTAGCATTACCTCCTTATTAAGTTGTTCTAGTGATCGAATCCTGGACTGTTATACCTATATGGTAACAAGCACAGATTGATGAGCTATGCTGGGGAATGTCCCCCCGCCTGTACTTTAGCAGGTTTTCCCTTCCGTGGATAACCTCACGTTTTTTTTTTATTTAATGTTTACCTTGTATGATGTTTTTAAGTGCATAGCTACACCTGGTTCCCGTCCTGTTGGGAACAAGTGGCATGCATTGTTTTGACTTAAATTGTGAAAAACAATAAAATATTTTGCAAAAAAAAAAAGAAATGTCTCCAATAGGAGGGAAATTTCCTCATGTCTTTTTCAGGGGTAATTTTAGACTTTCAGTCACAGTCACCAGGAAAATACAGAGGGGAGCGCTCCCTTACCTTAGTCTCTGTATAAAAGCTCTTTACACACACCCTCTGCTGAGTCAGATCTATGTCACTCTATGTCCCGGCAAATGAATAACAACTGGGCGAAGCCAGGTATTGTTTAATGACAGTTCAGTGTCAGTGGGGACGCTGATCTGTCATCACAACTGGGCGGAGCCAGCTGCCATTTGCGGGGCGAAAGGCCGGTCTTCAGCCGCACTGGATTTTACCGTATTTCTCTATCAATACAGTCCTCAGTATTGCTCAGCAGCTTTCTTCAGCTCCAAGCGTTTTAGTATTCAACCCTTGTGGGTCTCTGTCTCTCCAACAGGTATCTCAGGGTCACCAACCCTCATGATCTCTCCCAGCCTTCCTGGCTGTATCACTTGTGCTCGCGCATGCAGCAGAGTCTGCCTGTGGCCATGTGCTTCCTGCACACCCACAACTCTCACAACTTCCTAATGAGGCTGCTCTCAGCCACCTGATCAGCCCAGGCTGGTCATTGGCAACACCTGGAGCTCCAGATCCCAGCTACAATTAGGAAATCCTGGAAGAATCTGGAAGAATCTGAAAGGCCAGGTTCTTACTTATAAAATGGTTCACATTCAGGACCCTCTCAGCCCCTCTGGCTGAAAGTCCTGGGTTCCAAAGTTGCCATACTACACTGCGGCATTGCCATGCACTGCCACAATACACTTGAACCCCTAAGTAAACTCTTTGTACCAATGTAGCTACAATAGAAGCAATGTATAATTGCTGCATTGGTTCTATTTACAGCTAAAAACAGCTCAATACAAACCCTACATAAAAAAAGCATCTGTAAATATTAGCTACTCAGACACCTATGTAATTGCTTCAATTTATTGCAAACATTTGAACTGACTGTTGAGCATTAAAATGATTTCCCGGATATCAATAAATAATACCTATGCATTATGAGGTTATCTTTTAATGCAGTCACTTCTGATGCAAACACATGGTGAATAATTCAGGGGAGTCTTGGATTAGTGCAGTCCTGTAATTCTTCACAACTGGGAATAACTGGTAATTTTGTAATTAATTATAGAATAAAGTCAATGAGAAACATTCTTTTCACGTATGTAAAATATTAGCAGCTGCAGAAAAGTAGGACATATCCATTTCTGTAAATGTGCTGAAATGTTGATTTTCAGCATTTGAGAAATAATGAGGAAAAGGTGACAGTCGATTTTTTTACCTAGAAATATCGACAGTTTGTATGACCTTGTCCTGTGACCCCCGAGTGATGGTTTACCATTGTTCCAGGACTTGAAAGGTTGCCATACACATAAAAAAATTATCTTTTGTACAAGTCAGATGTTATAATTAATAAACAAGAATAGGTTCATACGGCTTAATAAAGAATGTTAAGAGAACCGGTTAGGTTACACAACAATGGCCGACCATCACATGAGAATGAAATGAGTACAGATAGGTATGTGAATGATAAAAAGTTTTTTTTGCAGTTAAATGCTTTTTTTCCCATGCTGATTATTCATGATTGCACATTTTACCTATAAATGTTAGTTTTATTTAAAAAAAAAAAAACCCACAATGTCTGAATTTTAAAAGTCCGATCAATATTTAATTCACTATCGTGTCAACATTTTATGAAGACCTACGCTGTATGGCCAAACATTGTATGGACACCCCTACAAATCACTGAATGCAGGTGTTTCCAGTGAAGGGTACTGGTTGCTACAGCATACAAAGACATTTTTGAGAATTGTGAACTTCCAACCTTGTGGTAACAGTTTGGGGAAGGTCTTGTTCTGTTCCAGTATGACTGCCCTGAGAACTAAGCCAGGACCTTAAAGACATGGTTTCATGAGTTTGGTGTGGAGGAACTTTAGTGTCCTGCACAGAGCCATGATCTTGGACTGAACACCTTTGGGATGAATTGGAGCGTAGATTGCAAGCCAGGTCTTCTGGGCAGGGGCGGACCTACTGCTGGTGCACCGGGGCCCGAGCCTGGGAGGGGCCCAGTATTCGATCAAACACAGCCCAGGTGCAGAGATGGGGGGGGGGGGCAACGGATACCATGGGATCGGTATCCGGCGGCCGGCGGGCCCCCCATCTCTGCGCCGGGAGTGTCAAATGATCAGATTGGTATCCAGCAGCCGGCGAGCCCCCCCATCTCTGTGCTGGGAGTATCTGATGATCCGACACTCTCGGCGCAGAGATGATGGAGGCTGCCGGATACTGAGGAGGGAGCTGAGAATGGAAAAGCCTGCAGGCACGTCATGGTGCAGCCCTGGGACTTGGCCGTGAGGACCCAGCAAGCAGCCACCTGAGCACACGGGCTGTCTCTGACACACAATGAAGTATTTTTCTGCAGCCTCCCCCTCCAGAAAACAGTTGAAGACCAGCCAGAAGAGGTGAAGGTAAGTCATTAAATAAAATGATTACTTTATACAGAAATGCTATTTTTTTCTATTTTTCCAACTTTATATTTTTGTTGTTGCTTCAGGGGGTGTTTCAAAAAAATATTGCATCAGGACCCTTTGTTCCCTAGGTCCGCCATTGCTTCTGGGCCAACATCATTACCTGACCTCCCAAATGCTATTTGGAATAATGGGCATAAATTCCACACACACACTCCAAAATCTTGTGGAAAGCCTTCCAAGAAGAGTGAAGGCTGTTATAGCTGCAACAGGGGAGGACAACTCTATATAAATACAATGGTTTTGGAATAGAATGTCCAACAAGCTCATACAGGAGTAATAGCCAGGTGTCCAAAACCAAAGGTTTCAAATGGAGTCTAAGAGGTGTGGTTGGCTCTGTTTTGCAGTGCATATACTCATGAATGATGGGGGTTTTTTCAACTAGATGCACAACCACTGCCATAGAGATATAATGGACTTAGCTGCAGAATGTTAATGCAGATTGGCTATCCTTAGTAGTCCACATTGTGGACAGCTATCTGGGCTGCAATAGGACTTTACGTGGTCGGCTGGTTTATCTTACTGGAATATCTTTATTTGCTTCTTGGTAATGATTTCCTATGCTGTACTTCCTGGTTTTCATGTCTTCTTGGCTCTTTTGGTCCTTCCACATTTCGGATTCTGCCCCAGTATCAAGCACCTGCACCAGCCTTGTCTATATACCATCAGGTAAACTGTCTACCTCAAGGCATATGTCTGTGAAGGTTCTCATTCATCCAGGTCATGGTATATCTGTAAAAAAATAAGTCAAGGCAACTGGACTTGCTGTATTTTTCTTGAAGACGTTTCACTGGTCATCCAACCAGCTTTCTCAATTCAGAATGATTTGTACAAAAAAATCTCTGGTAATAAATATGGTGAATGTTACGCCAATCCACATAATCTGTTAGTCACAACCAGGTGTTGATTGCATTGCATAATTAGAGTTAGGAGGTGTTATTAACCTGAGAGGTGTTAAGACAGCATTGTATGTGGCAGACAATAGATGTCTCACCCCCCAACCCTCCCACCCCTCCTCTATTTAAGCTTGGCTTCTCCATTTTTACATAAATGGCCTCTTTCACTCCTCTTTTAAACCAGTCCTCCTCCCTGTCTAGGATGTGTACTTGACTGTCTTCAAAGGAGTGACCTTTTTCCTTTAGGTGTAGGTACACTGCCGAATCCTGACCAGAGGGTTTGGCTCTTATGCTGTGACATACGCTGGTGTAGCTGCTTTTTTTGTTTTTGTTTACAGATATATCTCAAGGCAGTGTTTCAGTGGACATCAGTGCATCCAGATGGGTTTTGTTTCATTTTTAAATGGTACCCCGAAGGAGATATTACTAAGATGGCCGCTAAACCCATGTGTCAATGTGCCTTTGGTTTGGGAGCCCCATGTGTCAATGTGCCATTGGTTTGGGAGCCCCATGTGTCAATGTGCCATTGTTATGGGACCCCCAAGTGTCAGTGTGCCATTGTTCTGAAACCTCAAAGGCCAAAACGTCATTGTTCAAGCACCTCAAATGTTCTGGAACCCCCAAATGTCAGTATCTCTTTATTCAAGGACACAAAAACATCAAGATATCAGTACTCTGGGACCCCAAATGCCAATACAAAAAAATGTCATAAAATATTGTAAGCAAACATCAGTATACATCTGTAAATCTATTCAGTAAGCAAGCGGAACAATATTAATCTTTCTGAAAACATTGATTACTTTTGTCCGCTTAAGTATTGGCAGCTATTCTGAATTTCATTTCCTCCCTCGTTTGTAAATGAAACACCAATTAACCTTCTAAGTGAGAGTAAATTGCTGATGGAATGATCAATAGTGCTCCTTACTATCTTCAATTAGTTGAAATGAAAGTTACTCCTGGGGACGTCTGCAGTATTGCTCAGTGTTTTTCAGCTATGAAGATATGAATCTATATAGAATTACTGTCTAGAAAACCTTGAATTGCTTTATCAAGAATCCTGAAGATATCTAAACAGAATGTTTAGTGCTTAGAATTTGTTAGGTGTATTCAGTATATGAAATTGATAAGCGTATTGAATCTTACAGCATATATTAATGTTTTCAAGCTCAACAATAGTTTTAACCCACCCCGGCCAACTGTCCTTGCCTCTCCGCCTTCCCCACCAGCAAAGCCCGCCAGCAATTTTTCCAATAAAATACATCTTCTTCATACATACCTTTTTCCACGGGTCTTCAGTCTAGTCATGTGATTTCACAGGACCTTTTCCTCCAATTCTTTCTCTGGTGGTGGATGGGTCCAGAATGCTGCCGAGAACAGGACCATGAAATGACATGACACTGCTCTCTACCACATTTTCCTGTGAGTATGGGGAAGAGCTTGACACACTTGGAGTTATAGGAACTGGGTTGAATGACACTGGGTGAGTGTGCTCAGTATTCTGTCAAGCCCGATAGAAATTTTAATTTAAATCGGCTAAATACATTCCAGGTTCATCAAAACAAAAGATGTGCAAAGTCTAACAGTTTGCTTTCTTTAGAAAGCAACCACAACCTGCCCCATGCTAGGCCTGCCCCATTTAGAGAAGGACCCTGGCTATCAGTGTGGAAGGTCCGTCAAGGTTCTTTGTAGTTCTGCAGTCAACAACGCTCATGCTTGCATCTGATTGGACAGCTCTAGCTCTGACTCAGCAGGGGGCGTGTCACACTACTGCATAGAGACTGCTGCTTCCACCCAGAGTGCAAGAGTCCTTCTTTCCATCATGCTGGCAAGGGCCAGTCTCTTCCTTTGTAGATGCAATTGCTTTCTATATAAAACAAATTATAGACTTTAAACACTTTACATTTTCATGCATCTATGTATTTAGCTGATTTAAACTGAAAGTTTAGTTGGGTTTTAAAGTGAACCTATTCTTTATCTTTTACTTTTAAAAGTACTACCTAGTTGCTAAAATGGCCTACTAATAGCTTTATTAGCCAGAAAAGCTTCTTCTGTGCACCTCCCTGATTTCGTTTCACTTTGTTACTGGGGCCTGAGCTTCTATGACTTTGTGCCTAAGCTCCAGCAGCAGCCAATGAGACTGCCAGTTCCGCATATTAAGGCATTAGTACCACATAGTGGAAAAAATGATGTTCCATCAGGAGGTCATTTGCAGACTCCCCACATTAAAGACAAAAGGGACTGGGATGGGCTGGGGGCAAACTAGCAACACCTAGATGAAAATCAAAACTATTCTGAAGGTAGTCTGTGTCCCCTTTTAGCATAGCACGTTTTCATATACAGTTTTGACTGGAGTGTACCTTTTATTTGTATTGAATTTTTTTTGCTGTAAGTGAAAATTAATAATATGAAATCAATACCTGACAGATATCTGATAGGTTTTTAGAATCCATTTCTAACAGACAAGTAATCAGTGCTGTAACCAGTATTAAACAAGCTCCTGGTACTGATTAAACTGTGAAGCATTTTCTTCCATGACTCCTTGGGGGGAAACTCCAGTGTATTGGAACATGTCTAATTTTTCTCCGAATTGTCATGTTACAGCCAATGATATTTTATTAATGCAGCGCAGAGGCGCGTCGGTGATCAACCACCAAGACACATGACAAAGTTGTTTTCCTAAATGACTGAGTGTCCTGGGAGCCATATGTTTTGTACTATAAAATGGAAGCTGGTCTGAACAAAATGGTTAAAGCAGTAATAGAAAACGTACAATATAAAGAGCTGCAGGCAAACAGCTAAATACATAATTAAAACATGGATACATTGTGTACTGTCTTTTTTGCTAAAGGATTTGTCTGGCACTTTTTAATAAGCAACATTACCCATAAATAATAAGCAGCAGGAAGCTGACCCGAGATGCTTGCAAAGCTGACCCAGGAAGTAGATTATCTTACTGATTAACAGAGGTATGTAGGCATCCCAACCTGAAAGAATTCATTTCAGGGAGGTGCCCTTCTGGCTATTTCTCCCACCTACTGCTGCTGTCAATCAACATAGGAGGACCTGATGAAGAACTTCAGGTCCACCTCTGCTGATTGACAACAGCAGAGGGCGGGTGCA
>NW_017306452.1:126888-134955 GCF_000935625.1 Nanorana parkeri | reverse complement strand
GCGATGTCAGAATTGTAAAAAAGACAGACTGCGGTGAAAGGTTTACTCTGGGCAGATTAAACCTTTCCAGGATAAAATGTTTCTCTACCTTGGGCATCCGGGAGCCGCTATCTTATAGCGGGAGACTCCCGAAACGTCCGAGAGAGTTGGGATGTCTGGGTATGTGTATCAGAAGAATGGATGGACAAAATTGCAGATCCATTGGGAGGTTAAATCATGATTGTATAGAAAGTATATGACCAAAACTTTGTGAACACCTGACCATCACATCTACAGTATATGAGCTTGTTGGATATCTCATTCCAAAACCATGAGCAAAAATATGGAGTTGCCCCCTCTTACCCCCTGTGTGGCTATAACAGCCACACCTGAGAAGGATTTCCACAAGGTTTTGAGTCTGCTAGAAAATTGTGCTCATTCAACCAAAAGAACATTTGTGAGGTCAGTTCCTGATATTGGACATGAAAACCTGGCTTACAAATCGGTGTTTCAATTCATCCCAAGGTAGTTCATTAAGGTTGAGGTAAGGGCGCTGTGCAGGCTACTCGTGTTCCTTTACACCAGTCAAATACACTGCCTTGCCAAAAAAGAAAGTTGCGCACTCTAATATTTCATTGGACCACCTTTAACGTTGATTATGGCACGCATTGGCTGTGCATTGTTTCAATAAGCTTATGTAATGTCACAACATTTATTTCTGTCCAGAGCTGTGTTAATTTTTCACGAAGATCTTGTAGTGATGATTGGAAAGCCGGACCACTGCGTAAAGTCTTCTCCGGCACATCCCAAAGATTCTCAGTGGGGTTAAGGTCTGGACTCTGTGGAGGCCAATCCATGTGTGACAATGATGTCTCATGCTCCCTGAACCACTCTTTCACAATCTGAGCCCGATGAATCCTGGCATTGTCATCTTGGAATATGCCCCATATGCCATCAGGGAAGAAAAAAATAATTAATGGAAAAACCTGATCATTCAGTAGATTCACGTAGGCAGCTTACCTAATTTGTGGGGGATATAACATTGCTAAACCTAAACTTGACCAACTGAAGCAACCCCAGATCATAACACTGCCCTAAATCCAGCTAGTGAGGGTTTTTTTGGCCAAGCAGTGTATTTACACATTCTTTAGTATACATATACTGCCAACATGGACCAAACTGACACACTTGCAGAACCACCACTGAAGAACTGCATCACCAGGTCTGGTTGCTGATTTGCACTTGTTTCGGAGTTACCAAGTCGGAAGATGCTAGAGGGATAGCTAGTAGTAGTTTGTCATATTTAACTGGACAAGATGTTTTTCTCATCCAAACAGCTTCCTCAGGTCATGTGAATTTCAGAAACCTAACCCAGCATTTTATGTTCCTAAAACTCATTAGAGCTGGAGAAACTACTAAGTAGCTAAATGTCATGCAACACTACAGAATGGGACTAACTACTACTAGCTATACCGTGACCTGGGTATATTAGAACCTTTACAGACATACTAGAGTGATAGTGATCCTGGTCTGTAAAAGATCTTATTTATCCAGGACATGCCATAGCTATTAGTAGTTAGTCACCTTATTCAAGTAGTTTATCCAGCTCTATTGCTCTCTTACTTTCCCTTTCTTTTAAACACCCTGTAGCGTTGAAGCACATTTAATTACTTATCCAAGTAGTTTCTCCATCTCTTCTGATGAACAATGTGGTCAAGCTTTGGTTGTCTTGGCAAACTGCTTCCACCATTTATGAGTATCAATCACCATTTTGGCCCCATCCATAATGGCCCAGCTGCCCAAAAGAAAGGGGGATAATGGCCACCATAGCAGGTAGGAGGTAAGTAGCCATTGGTAGACTGTTGGCAAAAAATGCTTTTGATACTTGGTATTCACTTCCTAACTTTCCCTTCCTTTCAAACATTAAAGCTATTTCAGTCCCTCCGTAGGAAAGAACATTTGACACAAGATGTGATGGACTTCTTTAATCCTACATAAGCAGATTGCCCATGTGTCTCTACAGATTTGCCGGCTATATCTATATCTCTTATGAGATCATTATGATGAAGCTTGATATTTACGGTATATGACAGATGCTTCATATATATACTATATATCTTTCTTATTATTATCAGACTGAAGTAGATACTTGTGTGACCTAAAAAAATTAATCATTCTCTAGGTGTTACTGCGAACTTTATAGAACGTCAGAACACCAGCCTCAAGTAATGACAATGGAATTATCGCAGCTGCTGTTACAAAATTTATGATGAGCTTTCCCAGGAATTACTGTAAATGAGCTTGCTTTCATTTAAAGGTGCGTTCACAATTCTGGGGACAAGTGGCAATTGCTGAGGGACCACAGGGCAAGTGGACACTGATAGTTGGATGGGTGATGTGTAAGGATAACCAAAAAGTGAAGATTTTCTGTCTTGTAGGGAAATATTAACTGTTCCTAAACAGTCCCTTGAGCCTCAAAACGGTATATCTTCAGTGTGAAATCTAAGACTCTGCTGGCTCGGACTGCTAGTCTCACCAGATTCAGAGTTAGATTTGGTAATGTCACTGCTGTGCTGGTCACTGTACTTGCTTGAGAGGAAGCTGTACCTGAGATCCTACAGTGCAAGGATCTCTCTGCATTTACTTCATTCATACTGTGGATTCTTCCTCAATTTCTTTTGCTGCTGTTCGATCATTGTCTTACCAGTCAAAAGATCACCAGTCATTAAGGGCTTAACTCTGACACAAGTAAGCAAAACCCTGCTCCTCTATCAAGATGGCAGCCTCCTCACAAAGATATAGAGCAAAACAAAGCATGGAAAGTCAGTAATGGGGAAAAAAATCGACTGTAGGGTGCTTAACCTCCCTGGCGGTATTCCCGAGTGTAGCTCGGGGTTACTTTTCCATACCATAAGCGGTAACCCCGAGCTACACTCGGGAATGCTGCATAGCATTTACTTACCTTGTCCCTCGAGCCGCACTGTGTGCTCCGGCCGATGCCAGGTTCCGTCCCTTGCGAGCGTACGCGTCGCAGGGGGGCGGAAACCGGCGGGATATAAAAAAACCCGAAAAATAACAAAGACGAAAAAAATTTGAAACAAAAATAGACCTAAAAATGACATGAAAAAAAGGAAAAATCATACCGCCAGGGAGGTTAAAGACAACGCTGGGACTAGTTCTTTGTCTTCCTCTTGCCTTTATTGAGCACAATTACATTACCAGTCCTCTTTAATTCGTAGTGCAAAGTGTATGCTTGAAATTCTTCTGTATGCTTTCCAGGTTAGGTTGATCTGCTTAGGAGGAAGGCTGCCCTGTTCAGAAGTTATAGAATGAGATCCCAGCTTATCAAAAAATAACACAACAAAAAAAAATGCTGCTTAGTACTTAGTGATTATATTTGCCTTTCACCTGGGAAATAAGTTGACTATTATCTCTGAATAAGAATTCCCAGCCTGCTATTGACCAAGGCTCAGTTTTCAAAGCTGTTTTTCTGATGTACGCTCATTATCTTTTTGACACCATTCCTTATAAAGCCCATATCTCTAAAGACTCAATTCCCAAAGGTCCATAACACGCTTTATTTAGCTTGCTCTATAGTTTTACCACTGCTAATGCTATTATCATACTGTCAGTGTTACTGTATTATAAGGGTAATTATGATCAAATCAATGTCAATTTACAAAGTTACCACACAGGTTATTAGCCCTTAAAGTAGATCTAAGGCCGTTTGTCCAGGTAAACTTGTTAAATGGACAGGAATTGTTGGGAAATCCTAAATGTTACAATTGTCACTGATACAGGAGGTGAGGGGAAATCTTTCAGTGGGGACACAAAGTGCGATAGGAGGGGATTTACCCTTGCTTTGGAGAGATTTCCTCTTACTTCCCATTGTGTCAACAGCCTCTCCCCCGATTCTCAAACTGAAGAGTCAGAATCTCTTCTGAGTCTAGTTATGATAATTAATGATTTAGTAGTCAGCTTGCAATTGTAACTAGTTCCTTTAACCCTTTCACTGCCAACAACATATGCCATACATCGCTGGCAGCGGGCCCCTGTAAACTGATTCCCGCCGGGATTCTGTTTACATGTGTAAAGCCATGTAATGTGTAAAAAATTGGATTTCCCCCGCTCCTTCTGGTTATAAAAGTATTCTCTCTACTGGGAAGGCTTTCTGCAACATTTTGGAGGGTGTCCGTGGGGATTTGTGCCCATACAGCCAAAAGTACATTTGTAAGAACCGTACTGACCTTCCAAAGGTACTGATGTTGGATGAGAAGACCTGGCTTGCAAATGGCATTTCAATTCATGCCAAAGGTGTTTAGTAGGGTTGAGGTCAGGGAATTAAGTAAAATGACATTTGCAAGCCAGGTCTTCTCATCCAACATCAGTACCTTTGTAAGGTCAGTACCAGACCTTACAGGTCACTCAAGTTCCTTCACACCAAACTCATCAAACCATGTCTTTATGGAGCTGGCCTTGTGCACACGGGAACAGTCATGCTGGAGCAGAAAAGGGCCTTCACTAATCGGTTACCATAAGACTGAAAGTGCACAATTGTTTAAAATATCTTTGTATGCTGTAGCATTAACAGTACCCTTCACCAGAAACACCGGAACTGAGTGAGTCACGTAGAGGGATGTCCACATAATGTGGCTCATATTGTATATCTCGGCACCAAGAGATATTGCAGTGGATGAGTCATCCCACCAGTATCTCCCCATGGCTGAACTATTAGTTTTGGGTTGAAATACCCTTAAAGGAGAAAAATATCTGGGAGCATGTATATTAATACATGCTCCCAGATTACATGCTCCCCGATATTTTAATGGATGTTCCATCACTACCTTTGTGTGTATAAGGTCCAAATAAAGAGCTTTAGCGCATAGGTAGTGCTGCAACATCCATAAAGTGTCAAACACAAACCATTCATTATATTACTGGACACATTTGCATTAAGGTTTGCCATGTAAACTACCTCGGTGGCCCCCAGTATGGTGTGTTGACGTGCTATATAATATTGTGTTGTTTTTCTGATGTAAAGCTATTTAAATGTCTCCAAGCTAAAGGAATTCACTTTTTCACATTCTTTTTTTTCCTGAAATTTGCAATTCAGATGAATGTGGTTACAGTTATATTTGATGCCAGGAAACGTTGCTAAAGGCTGTTTATGTCCCCATTGTTATTTAAATGTGTGAAATGCCACATTCTGATTATGAACAACCCCTGATGTCTTTTGTAAGAACTCCGACTAGCACTGTTTTCACTGAAAAAAAAGATCAACTTACTAACAATTAATTAGTTGTTTTCATTTTTTGGAATTTTAATGAATTTTTAAAAATGTTAAAACGTAATTATATCATAGTGTGGTATATACATTAGGTACCTTTACATAACTCCTGAGTTTAGAGTCACTTTAAAGTGACTCAGCAAATTAGCTCTCCGATCCTCTGCCCAATAGTGACTCAGCTGCTCAGCTCTCCGATCCTCTGCCCAACAGTGACTCCGCCGTTCAGCTCTCCGATCCTCCGCTCAACAGTGACTCAGCTGCTCAGCTCTCCGATCCTCTGCCCAACAGTGACTCTGCCGTTCAGCTCTCCGATCCTCTGCCCAACAGTGACTCAGCCGATCAGCTCTCCGATCCTCCGCCCAACAGTGACTCAGCTGCTCAGCTCTCCGATCCTCTGCCCAACAGTGACTCTGCCGTTCAGCTCTCCGATCCTCTGCCCAACAGTGACTCAGCTGCTGAGCTCTCCGATCCTCCGCTCAACAGTGACTCAACTGCTCAGCTCTCTGAATTCTTCGCCCAAGAGTGACTCAGCCGCTCAGCTCTCCGATCCTCTGCCCAACAGTGACTCAGCCGCTCAGCTCTCCGATCCTCTGCCCCTCTCCGATCCTCTGCCCAACAGTGACTCAGCCGCTCAGCTCTCCGATCCTCTGCCCAACAGTGACTCTGCCGTTCAGCTCTCCGATCCTCCGCCCAACAGTGAATTAGCCTCTCAGCTCTCCGATCATTCATCCAACAGTGACTCAGCCGCTCAGCTCTCTGATCCTCCGCCCAACAGTGACTCAGCTGCTCAGCTCTCCGATCCTCTGCCTAGCAGTGACTCAGCCTCTCAGCTCTCTGATCCTCAGCCCAACAGTGACTTAGCAGGTCAGCTATCTTATCCTCCTGCCAGCAGTAACTCAGCAGCCTTCCAGTCTACTAATCTCTAATGTAAACATACAGCAGGGGGAGCTGAGCTGCTGAGATGACTGGGAAGAATGCATGTTTCTGCTCTGTACTTTGAGGATGAAATACCAGATACTCAGTGCCATCAGAGAATAACACTGAGCTTACACAGGACTTACTACTTGGGGCTTTGGTGACCAAACGAGGGCAATGGGGGACCATGTGAGGGGAATTATCAACAGGAGAGGAGGTGGATTATAAAGAGAACCTATTGCTTTGCCCTTAATGAGCAAAGCGGCGTGTTTACGTTAATCTATTTTAACACTTATTCTTAAAATTCTTCCTAATGCTGTCTGAACTTTAAAAATGTAAGTATCAACTTGAGGATACACATATATATTTTACCGGTACCCCGAGGTGACACTCCAGCTCCCAATAGCCCAATGAAGACATTGCTGCACCTAAAACCTGTTATTCAGAAGATGAGAGCTCAGTATTCTGTACCATACCTTGACTCTGATAATTATCATTCTACGTAGCTGTGTCCGCGGTAAATTTACAATGACATTAATCTGAACACGGACACATCTGTCAGACAAATTTACCTTTATCGAGCTTTGGAACTGATGAATGTCCAGCACGCTTTCCTGGTCACAGCAACCTGTTATATAAAAAATATTTATCTCACAATATTTCTATTTAAAATATTTGTACTTTCTCAGAACTGTTTGATATGAATCCCATCTACACAAACTGCGTTTAGGAAACAGTAACTCTATATTTTTAGTGCGTGTTTAATATTTTAGGTCCCCCCATGTACAATAGCCAGTAAACATTATATGTGATGGCCAAACAAAAGGATATGAGCTATTAGCTATTCCCACGTCCTTTGAATGGAGGCAGTTTTATTCCATGCTGCGCACAATAGACGACTGCGGGCATAATAATGAGTTGTGTGCACACAATATTCTGCCTCTTTGTGAAGGGGGCCATTGTTTACCTCTACCTGCAGCACACACGGCTTTCCACCGAGAGATACAGAATGAATAAAGAGATGATTCTGTCCTAAAACAAATTGCCGATCCCTGGAGGATCCTTCATTATGATGCTCCGCTATATTGGTTTAATGCAAACAGCTCAATGAAAGTGTTTTCAACTTGGAGAATTTGCAGTTTACTGGTCTGAGCATTTTGTGCTTTTCACCTAGGACTTAAAAAATTGAATTAAAAAAATACGATGACTAATTAAAGCCATGCTAACTTCCTCATCCTTCCTTCCTCTCTCTCCCCTTTCTTCCTTCCTCTCTTCCCTTCCTTCCTCCCTCCCTTCTTTCCTCTCTTCTTCCTTTTTTCTCTTTCTTTTTTTTTCTTTCTTTCTTTCTTTCTTCCTTCCTTCCTTCCTCCCCCTCTTCCTTACTTCTTTTCTTCCTTCCTCTTTACTTCCTTTCTTCCTTCTCTCCTCTCTTCCTTCCTACCTCCTTCCTTTCCTTCCTCCCTCCTTCTTTTCCTTCCTCCCTCCTTTATAGCTAAGGTACTTGAATGCATTTGTAAGATTCAACTCCTGAGTTTAGTGTCACTATAAATGCATAGTTCAGATTTTACAGAAAAAAATAAATGGACACTCTTTAATTAAAGAATTGTTTTGCATTTTGAGCCGGCAAAGCATTGTAACCGCAATCAGTGGATCTTGGGTGGAATACTCTGGCTCCTGCAGACTCTTCCTCCTGATATGAATATGGTGAATATGGAATATAGGTGTAACATGAAACATGGTCTAAAAAGTAAAGTTAGCCTTTAATTATTACTTCCCCTCTATCTCTTCTTAACTTCTTTCATGTCTCTCTCTCTCTCCCTCTCTCCCTCTCTCCCTCCCTCCCTCCGTCCCTCCCTCCCTCCCTCCCTCTTCGAACCGAACTTTAA
>NW_017306452.1:111221-126724 GCF_000935625.1 Nanorana parkeri | reverse complement strand
TCCTTGCTCTTCTCTTTTTCATTCTCTCATCTAGCTATCTATCTATCTATCTTCTTGCTCCTCTCTCTCTCTCTCTCTCTTCTTGCTATCTATCTATCTATCTTCTTGCTCCTCTCTCTCTCTCTCTCTCTTCTTGCTATCTATCTATCTATCTATCTTCTTGCTCCTCTCTCTCTCTCTCTCTCTCTCCGTCGCCTGGCATGTATCTTTAAGATCCAGCAGAAACCCCTCTGTCGCCCTCTCCGGCACATTTCTTAGAGCTGGAGATCACGGTGGCTCTAAGTGCATATTCTGACAAACAGAAGGGAAGGTGCCACCCGCGGCTAATGGGAGAATGTTCTGTGTTTTAATACAAACACTCAAGGCTACAGCTGCATAGTAATAATTGGTTGTGGGAATGCTCTAACCAGGCAGGTCAGAAAGCAACAAACATCCTTTTGTACAATAAATAACAATAAAGTGAAAAGAAAGTCACGCCAAGGTTAACACGCTGTCACGTCTTCCAAATCCTAACAGAAAAGGTTTGTGAAGAAGCCGGGTGAATGATGTATGTAGCAGCAAAATTAAAAATACAAACTAACTTGTGTACCGACTTCATATGGTATCTCAGCAAGATGATGTGTATTTTACAGAAAACGTTTCACAGTACATGCTGACCAGATGCACAAGGCCTGCGCTGATGAGACCTGCTGGGACAGAACAGTATAAGTGGCCAAGTGATGCTTTAAAAATGTATTCACTTACAGGCTGACTGGTAGAAAGAGCAGAGTGATGACCTCAACAGTGTGCCGCTGCTCCTTTATTCAGCAGGGCAAGATGGCGACCAACAGGGCTGGATTTACGCTTTCTGCTGCCCCAAGGCCAGGTCCCTTAATGCCTGCAGGCTGCATACAATTGATCTCGGCCACATCGCCGGGATCACTTGTACAAAATAAGCTGTGGCTTCCCCGCTACAATTAGCCCTTGCCCAAAGGAGGGCTAAATGTAGAAAACAGCTGCCCGCCTGGCGCCCGGAACTGCATGTCCCGGGCAGCGGGAGATAGGAATTCCACACCCCTCCCTTCTGCCCCAAGGCCGGGCCTTGGTTGACCTTGTGGGAAATCCAGCCCTGGTGACCAAGCTGCATTCCTTAACTGCAGTAAGGAAAAGTGAAGTCACCGAACTGTCTGTGCAGTGACTTACAGAGAATGGGGTATTGGTGGAGCACTAGAACCGGATTTTAAGATGAGCCTCAAGATTAGGGCAGCTCTTTGTAGGCCAGTGAATCCCAAAAAAGGTCAGCATAGTCCTGGTGCCGAAGATTGGCGTTAAGTAATCCAGTACAACTTTATTGCAATAAAAGAAAGTCACAGCAGTAGCCAATGCGTTTCGGGGTGGCTTGTTATAGTCACCCTTCTTCGGAGGAAATCTAGTTCACTAATAGACATAACAGGCGTTACATGCATTCAGACTAAACATTTGTACAGATATGTAAAAATACATGTACAATATACAGTATATGTATAAATTGCCTCTTGCACTAGAACGCACTTTATGTATACTATATATATATACTATACTTCAACACCCATTCATCTAGGGGTATAATGGTCAGGAGTGTGACTGGACATTCACCTAATCTATGGACGCCGCGTGTTCTGCAAACAAATGTATGTATGCCTGAATATAGTTTTAGTATTTTCGGGCATATCATAAATTCGTTATTTCGGATTCGGACGAACCGCCAAATCAACTGAATTTCGTTGATTTTGCAGGTTCGTCCGAATCCGAATGCACATGTCTATTGCTAACGAACGGTTATCGAAATCGACATTGGTCTGTGCTTGATGGGCTATTTGAGCTAGGATCGAAAGAGGGTTCTTGGCAGCAACGAAAATTCCTGATCAAAAATCTATAGGTGTATGGCCAGCTTTAGGGCCCATTCACACCACCTCCAGACCAGACCAGATTGTTTCTGGACCTAAAATGCATCCCAATGTTTCCCTATGCTCTTCTTGGCCACAGTTCACCCCATCGCAGTCAGTTCCAGACCAGACCAGAAACATACTGCCTGTCACATTTTGTCTAGTCTGGAACGCACCGGAACGCGTAAAAAACACAGTGGAACGCAACGGAATGCAACACAATGGGGGGCAAAATGGGGGGGGGGGTGGTTTGGATGATCTCATCACCCCTGGACTTTCTACTTCTGTGGAGAGAGAGATTTGTGAAGATAGGAACCATGATGGCTGAAGTGGACACGGAATTCTTTGTAGAACTTGTGGAAGCCTGATCAGGGCTGTATGATCCGAGGCATGGGCAATATAAGAACAGTAATAGGAAGATGGACACGTGGAGAGGCATTGCTGCACAGGTTGTCCCTGGCTATGATCATTTGAGCAGCTCTGAAAAGAACAACTGTGGTAAGTTCATGTCTCTTATGTGCAAGCATTGTGCTGCTCTTTTCCTGGCTATCTGTAGGTCTCGCAGAGGTCCCCCAGCAAGTCCTTAAATTGAATGCGGCAAAATGCCACGCAGTGTGTTCGAGATCTGGTCCAGATCTGGTTCAGAAAATGGTGTGAACCTGCCCTTAGGGTACTACACCCCCTGCACTCCCATCCCCATAGGATCAAGGCCTTACACACTGCCAAACACTTATTTATATATTGCATCATTAGCCCCGATGAATGGGGACTGATAAGAACATTTGCTACTGCTTTGACTTTCTGTTATGACTCATAAAGTTTTACTGGACACCTGTGGTGCTCTCATCTTTTGGAACACCTCTACGCACCAATCCACGCAGCGTGGCAGAAGTGTTTAGATCTCTTCGGCGCGACTCAAGCCGCGTCTATTCAGTACAACACTCCCGTCATTTTCTCACTGCAATAGGAAATGGAAGAAGCTCAGATTCAATCAACGCAATGCCACGGTAATCTTCATCTATAAATTGCCATCTTCTGGAGACATTAATTCTAACTGTACTTTTTATGAAAGTGTCTCACACCCCCGACACCTAAACCGCGTCTGAATTTGCTCCATTTTTATAAAGCTCATCGCGTTTGATGGAAGAAACTTCTGAACACTGGCTCGGAATAAATAACACAATGCCGCCCAGTCAAGCAGATTCGTAAAATACTTTATGGGGCATGAAAACATTTCATTGACTTTCTGCCGTTTTGAATACATCTCATGATAAATGTATGACTGAGCATCCATAGCCAAAGACAGCTACCTCGGAGGGATGGAAAACACGGGCTGTGGGAGACGCCGCGTACAAAAGGACGGCGGCGCTGTGGGAGGACACCACGGGGGAAGTCTAGCGCTCAGAAGGAACAGAAGAACAAAGAAGAACGGTTGTTTACATTGATTTGTCATAAAATAGGCTGTTGGAATAAACAGCAGCGGTTGCCATTGAAATGAGCTCTCTTCTACGCTTATCTCGTCGCAGAGAATACTTTGCTGGTGACGCGGCAATGACGCACTGCAGGAAGATACGATTATGCGTTAAAGAAAGTTATATTGTTTACAGAAAACAGCAAACCCGATTGGCAGCATGCAAACTATTCAATGTAAAAAAGGAGATAATAAATATTGAATGTTTACTTTTATTTAAAAGCAGTAATGATTCTGATTGGGTAACATCATACGAGGGACTACATAACAGCAGAAATAATATCTTTGCTCCCTGGCAGCTGCCCAAGTTCTGGGGCAGGAGTTGGAACCAGGCGTGGGAAATGCCATAATCCGCAATGCACCTGAATAAGGGCAGGTTCACACCATTTTCCGGAGCAGATTTGGTCCGGAAAATGGTGTGAACCTGCCCGCAGTTCCAGTGCATTCCAGACCAGACAAAATGAGACATGCAGTATTTTTCTGGTATGGTCTGGTCTGGAACGGACTGCGCTGGTGTGAACAGAGGCCAAAAATAGCATAGGGATACATTAGGATGCATTTTGAGTCCGGAAGCAATCTGGTCTGGTCCGGAGATTATCTGGATGGGGTGTGAATGGGCCCAAGCTATTTTCCTAAAGTTAAAGCAGATCTCCAAGTTAACCCTTGCAGTGGGGCTACCCCCGTGCTGCAAGGGTTAACTATTTGTTTTGGTCTAAGGATCGGAATAAAGGAGATATACTCACCGGATCCTCAATCCTGCGGCGGTGACCGCTCACCTCTCTCCCCCCCTTCTCTTGTTGTGCAATGTCCTTCGGCATCCTCGCATCTATTGCAAGTGAATAGAACTCTTTATTTGTGCCCCTAGACCAAAGCGAGCAGTTAACCCTTGCAGTACAGGGGGTAGTCCTGTACTGCAAGGGTTCACTTTTGAAAATCCTGGAGTTCCTCTTTAATAGAAACAAATTCGGAGCCAAAAAGGAAAGCTCATTAGTGCTGAATGAAAACATATAAACTTGAATTCTGAATACTTTCTTTCAACTCTGAGGCCTCATTCACACAAGAAACGTCCGGCACGTACAGCTCCGTGGTGCGTGCACGGCCGTATCGGGCAGCTCCCGCGAAGGACAGGTGCTGCGTGTGATTCGTAGGCAGCCCTTGTCCTTCTCTATGGGACTGTGCGGCCGTACGCCCCCCTTTTGGGAAAGTCAATATTTGCATAGGACGTTCTGCTGACGAAAAAACTCCTAGAAGCTGAGCGTGTGGGGTCACTTTATTGTACCTGACATTGAATCAGCAGAAGTTGGAAATAGACCTGAGCCTGTTGGCTGCGGCGGCTCTTCTCGTTGGGCTTGCGTTCTTTACAAAACATCTTTGTTTTCCATTCTACGGGTGAGCAGAGAGCCCTGAGATAAGCTTTTTGTTTATCCTACGGAGCGGCAATTAACGTTGCGTGCAACCTGCAGTGAGCCTGCTATGAAGAGGCATGGTGGCGCAGATGCTCGGTGCTTTGCATTAAGACAACAACTCAATTATGTGATTTAAGAATTTTAAGAAGAACAAAAGAGAAACAAAAAATAAAAGCATCAAAGGAAATTTACAGAAGAAATCTGGGCATGTACAAAATGAACCCCTGCAAGGGGGCTACCCAGGGTTAGGTAATTTCTTTTGGTCTAGGGGGGAAATAAAGGAGAAATTCTCACCCGATCCTCGGGGGTACTGCGGCGGTGGCCTCTCTTCCTCTCTGCTCCGGGTGTAGAATGTCCATCCGAGTCCTCACATCCAATGCAAGTGAATGGATGTAATCAGGGGCATAACTAGAAATCACAGGGCCCCATTGCAAAATTTAGTATGAGGCCCTGTGATCTCTAGTTACACCCCTTGCAGAGCCCATCTGATATCCCACACAGCCCACCTGAGGGTGACCCTGCAGAGCCCGCCATAGACTCTCTAAGGTGGGCTCTGCAGGGTCTCAGATGGGCTGGTCACACTCCTTACCTGTCCGCCTCCTCTTCCTCCACCATTGGTGATGGGCCCGCCTCCTCCTCTGCTGCTGACCCCAGGCCCCGCCTCCTCCACTGCCACTGCTGGCTCTCACTGACTCAGCAGCGGCTGTGGAGAGGAAAGCACCGCTGCACACATCACTGTCAGTGATCTGAAGTTCTTCACAGCCGCCAGTGACAGCCAGCAGCATGAGATGCCACAGTGACCCAGGCAGCCCGCAGGGCATCAGGGATGACCTGGCCGGACCCCCCTGTGCCCCGGTCGCCATGGCGATTATTACGCCACTAGACATGATGATGTCACAAGTCCTTAGAACACAAGACAACGGGGGGAGAAGAGGCTGCGGGGACCGGTCTAGCAGCAAGGCGGGATAGAGGATCAAGCGAGTATATTTTCTTTCTTTGTGCCCCTAGACAAAAATGAGCAGTTAACCCTTGCAGTGCGGGGGTAGCCCGACTACAAGGGTTACTTGTGTACATGCCTAGAGGTCTTCTTAAGAAAATGTGCAAAAGCATCTAATTGGAATTCTAAATGCTCAATGGTGTGAAGCAGGGGCGTCACACAGGGGGGTGCGGCGCGCCCGCGGGTGACCCCAAAATGACTGACAGTCATTTTGTAGTCACCCCCTCTAAAAAGCCAGGCACTCGGTCTAGGGCTGAGAGCCCGACAGTTGCAGGAGAGAGGAGGGGACCCAGTGGCATACCTCATCCCGCCTCCTCTCTCTGACGGCGTTCATCACCAAGATGGCCACGCATGCGCAATGAGGGCTGACACCACTCAGTCACTGTGGGAGAAGGGAGAAAGAAGTGCTAAGCCACTGAGTCACTGCTGGGAAAGGGGAGCAGGTGAAGTTGAGCTGGTGATTCACTGCTGGGAGGGAGATCAGAGGAAGCTGAACTGCTACATCATTGCTGATAGGAGGAAGAAGAAAGTCACTTCTGGGAGGAGGGAGCAGAGGGAGCTGAGCTGCTGATTCACTGTCGATGGACATGTGTCTTTTTTCAACCTGACTAACTATGTAACTATGTAACTGCTGAGAGGGGGTAAAGGAAAGTTTTGAGTCACCGAGGCACTGCTTGGAAAGGGAAACAGATGAAATTGGAAGGCTGAGTCGCTGTTGGGAGGGGGGAGTGGAGGGAGCTGAGCTGCTGAGTCACTGGTGGGAGGGGAAGCAGAGGAATATGAGCTGCTAAGTGATTGCTGAGAGGGGAAAGCAGGAAGTACTGAGTCACTGAGGCAATGCTGGGAAATGGGAGCCTATGAAACTGAGTGGCAGGAGAGGTGGGAGGGGGAAGCGGAAGCAACTGAGCTGCTAAATCACTGGTGGGAGGGGGATCAGAGGAAGCTGAGCTGCTGAGTCACTGCTAGGAGGGGGATCAGAGGAAGCTAAGCTGCTGAGTCATTGCTGGGAGGGGGGAGTAGAAAGTACGGAATCACTGAGTCACTGCTGGGAAGAGGGAGCAGAGGGAACTGAACTGCTGTGAGGGGGAGAAGGGCCAAGTGAACTTGCTTCCACTAGGACTTCAATGCATCTGCTGATAAATTTAAGGATGAATTCCTCGACAGTGGCAGCAGCTACAGAGATTAGTGAGGACTTGTTTTCTCTTTACTGCCAGATACATTTTTCTTTAAAGTTTACTAGGAATTCCTGAATGTTTCTAGTACTTTTGAATCCATAGAACTCACTTAGTACAAAATACAGATTTATATCCAGAAGTTTCCATGTTCACAAATATTCATTTATTAACAAGATAGTTGTTAGTTGGTATTCAGATGCTGAAACTCGTCACATCTTTTGATGCATTTTTACATTTGTCAGAAAACATCTCTCACAATATTTTATGATCTTCATTTGTCGATTTTATTAAATCCCAGAACCATAAAAATGAATCAGAAATGTAATTCGCAGCCTATTGCGGCGTATTGTAAATCACCGGCTTTTAGCCATTCGCAACTTTTATCATTACGAGAGAAGAAAATAATTGTTTATGAAAGAAGTCACACGAGCCTCTGCCTCTGATTTATGTTCACTTTGTACTTTCCCTTTATTGTCCCGCAATATTTTATGTGTTGAAGTATCAGGTTTGTCGGCTGTTTGCGGCGAGTCTTGGGAAATCGCATTTGTGTTTAATTTTTATTTTTTTAGAGTTTAGTTTTTGAATCACAATAACAGAAGACGGTCAAAACAATGCTGGTCGTTTCCTCCAACTTTATTTGGGGAAATCTCTGAGGGGTGATTTATAAACCTCTCTGCGACTGAGATTAACAGCTCATTATGGTCACTAGATGGAGATGAGGAGCATAGGAAATTCCTATGCTCCTTGGCTCCACATAGTGGCCATACTGAGCTGTGCATTTGGTTAGCAGAGCTGATTGCTGTGCAAACGGTTTATGAATCAACAGTGTCAGAGATGCATTTAGGACTCTTATTATTATTAGGGTTGCACCGATACCAATACTAGTATCGGTGCTGATGCCGAGTATTTGGGCGAGTACTCATCCAAATGCTCCGATGCCTAGCCCGATACTTGAGCTTCCGGTATCAGGAAGCCGGGCAGCGAGTCATTACACGCTACCTGGCTTCCTGATTGGCTCCATGCTCCCTCACCAATGGCCAACCAGGAAGCTGGGCAACGTGTCCTTACACACCCCCGACTTTCTGTTGTCCAGAAAGTCGGCATCATGCTCCCTTGTCACATGATGACGAGGGAGCATTGAGCCGGCTTCACCGGCCAATCAGGAAGCCGGGCGACGTGTAATGACACATTGCCCGGCTTCCTGATTAGCCAGCTTCTCGACCAATCAGGAAGCCGGCCAACTCGTCATTACATGGCGCCCTGCTTCCTGATTGGCCAGAAAGCCGGGTAGCGAGTCTTTACACACTGCCCGGCTTCTGGCTAATCAGAAAGCCAGGTGGCGAGTCAAGACATTAAAGTTGCAATACAAATCAGGACATGATGGTAAGGAGGGCCCTGCCCCTGAGAGCTTACAATCTAAAATTGCATTAAAGGGTATCTAGAGCCAATTTTTTTTTTCTTAGTGTTGGATGGAGAAGGGATGAAATAGAACCACTGTAAGGTTTTATTGCTGTCTGTGTCCCCATCAGGAGGATTCACCCTCTCTGTTCATCCTTGTGATCGTTGTCACCTGTACAGAAAGTGATGGAAATTCTTAAATGTTACAGTTGTCACCAAAGCAGGAGGTGAGGGAGAACTATTCTGTGAATAACCAAAGGGAAGAGGGGAGGACAAATACATTAGTCTAGGCCCGCAGCTCTCATTTCTAAAAAGGGTCAAAAGCACAGCAAGAGCTTTTAAAGGAGAACTATAGTGTTAGGGCTTTTCCCCATAGTTCTCCTAAGGGTAACGGGAAGACACAAACTAGCGTTCTCCCATCACCCTAAACTCAGTATACCGCGAGCTACAGCTCGCGGTATACTGAGACGCCGCAGCTGAAGCGAATCCCGACAATTATGTCTGGATCCGCCTAGCGGCGTGACTGACAGCTGGCTCTGCCTATCTAGAGGCAGAGCCAGCTGTAGCCGCCCCCTCCCACGTCCGTTCCGCCAGTCAGCGCTGGATGATAGGAGCGGGGAGGGGGGAATCCAGTCCCTCCCCTGTCACAGCAGAGAGCCGTGACAGGATCTAGAAGTGAGCGAACGCCGGTATGTGTTCGCTCACTTCCCGATCTACTGAGCCGACCTGTGACAGTCTCATTGTCACAGGATGGCTAGAACTATGAGGATGAGTGAAAGGCACTCACCTCATAGTTCTCCTTTAATGCCAAAGATTTTAATGTTTTCATCTTGTAATGTTGCCAATAAAGGGAAAAGACCTACGAGGGCCCCTGGATATTCTCTCTTTTATGGAATTGCTTATAAAGACTGAACGAAAGGAGTGCACTGAGGTCGAGCTACAATAGCATGACAGCTTGAAATTATCTCAAAGTTTAGAAAAATTATCCCTAAGATTAGCCAAACACCTTGTTACAAAACTTCTCAGATCCACATCTGTACATCCAGGGGCAAGGGCCATCCTGCCAGTCTTCAGCATCTTGCACACGCATGACAGATTATGGTCTTTTGGTTATAGACGGTTGAATCAGCATGCGTTGGCCTGCATCTCTGATGCTGGATTTGTACACAGGTCAAGCAGAATATTTAAGTTCCTTCCTGTCTGGTTGCCAGTGTTTTTACTTTTTGCCAGTTACCTTGTTTATTGTGGGGCTTACTTGTTGTCAATCCAGATTGCCTGACGCTTGCCCATATCTCCTGCCCTTATTGCCATTCCTTGCTAGTTCCTATTAATTTTGCCTGCCGCCTGACTTGACCCCTGCTTCAACCTTGACCACTTTTACCTGCTGCCTGCTTCAATTTTCATAGACTTTGAACACTCTTGCCTGCTGCCTGCCACAACCTCAGCCTGACACCCGACCAACTATAGTGTCCTTTGCCTGTCTACATTGTAGCTCTCCTGTTCCTTTCTTGGTGGGGCGATCCTGAGAGCTGCAATCAGGTGACATCTCACAGCAAAGTAGCCCAGTGGCCACCAGGGTTACCAGCCCAACTCTCTCTGCGGGGTGCTCTGGTGAAGGCCAAGGTGTCACCTAAATTCAGGACACTGTGTCACCTGCCAGGGAAGTCACCCATAACACACCTAAACTCAATTATTTGGTGGGTTCTTTCTACATCGTAGCCCTCCTGTTCCTTCCAACTCCTTGGCGGGGCGATCCTGAGAGCAACTTGGTAAAATCTCACAGCAAAGAGGACCGGGGGCCACTAGGATTACCAGACCATCTCTCCCTGCGGGGTGCTCTGGTTCAGGTTTAGGTGACACCACTGTGTCGTCTGCCAGGGAAGTCACCCATAACACACCTAAACTCAATTTTTTGGTGAGCTCTACAGATACTTTTTACAATATAGTTGCTGTAATGGTCAGGTATCTACAAACGTTTGGCCATATAGTGTACCAGTTTGAGAACTCACAGGTTCTCTTCAAGTGTAGATGTTTAACCATATCTGCAAAGTGTTAATGAATAAATGCATGGGACAACATTTAAGTGCTTGAGTAAATAGGCCAAATTAAAATGATTATGAGTTAAACCTTCACGACTAAAATGCCCGGCTAGTCTTGCTTGATTTATTATGCACAGAATAATTACCAAGAGCAATTTTCAGATTGTCCTGCGATAGTTATGAAATGATAGTGGCGGATGAAAATTACAGGTCAGCTTGGAAACCAGCGAGGCTCAGCATCAGATGACCTGCAAAACACACCTATTATACCATACACCAATTATATTTAGAGCGTCGGCTATTTTCATTATGATTTCCAGGGTGGCGCTCTGCATCCTGTACAATTTGATAATTATGTAGTGACCCCGCGAAGGACTGGACAATGGTACGAGAGCTCGGAATATAATTACTTCTTTTTTAATTTAAAAGAACAAAGCATTGTTGGGAAATAATATGTCATTAGATGCATGTTCCTGAAAAAATTTTTAGGGGCTTATGTGCATTTTAAGGCAGTGAAATTAAAAAAAGAATCTCTGACTTTTGAAATATCTATTTTATCAATCAGTTGGAGGCAACTTATCATTATTTTTTTCTAATTTACTTTTAATTTAATTTTCGGAGTTACATCATCCATGGCAAAAATCAACAAGTTTGTCTCTCTGCATGCATCTGCCCTTAATGAATCTATTCACAATATACTTAAAGGGTTATTCACTAAGCTACCGAAGGCAGCCGAGTGAATAACCGAGCCGTAGTGAAGTGAGCCGAACGCCGTTCGGCTGTTCACTACGGCTCAGTACGGCTGATTTCAGCCATATATCGGCTGCGTTTGGCTGCACTTCGGCAGAAGGACTTCGACTCAGCTGATCCAACATCTTTATCAGCTGAGCCGAAGCTCCGGCAGCTCACTCGCTGCCATTCACCACTATTCACATAGGGGCTGAACGGCAGTGAGTGGAAAAAAAAAAAAGGTTGAAAAAAGAATTTTCAAATGTGAATAAATTGAAAAATTAAAAAATAAAGATTTTAAAAAAAGAATAAAAAAAACAACAGCAATTGGGTGGAGCTAGCAGTGACAGGTAGCTCTGCCCAACTGTTTCCTATTGGTCGGTACCTGCTAAGAGTCTTTTAGCAGGTCCGAGCCCATGAACAACAACTGGGCCCAGTTGGTATTGTTTAATGACAGATCAGCATCCTCATGTCATTTGGGGATGCTGATCTGTCATTACAACTGGGTGGAGCCAGCCATGAGATCACGGCTGGCTCTACCCAGCTGTCATTTGCAGGGCTTTGGGCCGGTTCTTCGGCAGGCCGTTCGCCCCGCTTCGACTGACACGTCGGCTGAGTCGAGGCGAAGCAAATGCCTTTGGCTCGGCCGAGTCGCTCGCCCGCCTTCGGCAGCTGTATGGGCTATAGTGATTAGCCCGTATAGCAGTCCGTCGATTCGACTGAACCGAAGGGCTCCCGCAACGAAGCTACGGCTGATCCTTCGGCTAGCTTTGTGAATAGACCCCTTAGTATTATGGGGTTTTAAGAGGCATCAGACTTAAACCTTTGATAAAAATCAACATCAGTTTATTCCATATAAAAGTTAATATACATCATGATACAAAACCATGTTTGCATATAATTTCTCCATAAAATTTTGCCGGACGCTCCTACATTGATATTACACACTTCTCTATTCATATTGTATAACAGTATATACTTACATTTCTTATTATGCAGTCCATTTATATGACTATGGTTTGGAACTATCATTCTTCCATTGTGGCATGTGTTGCTTTGGTCCCGACGCGTTTCGCAGGTCAGCTTTCTCAAGGGATATAAGGCAAATTATCTATTGCAAACATATCATCAGTTGTTTACACATTAATTTCACAATCATGTTAGTATCCATCATTAGCATTTTCCATATACAGTGCATATATACAGTATATCCTATATTAAGTCTCAAATTGAATTAAATATTTCTTTATTAATTTCATATTTCACATATTACAAAAATATCTTCAGAAACAATTCATATATTCAACACTTAACACAATACATGTTACGTATATGATTTATTGTCCCCGTATATCACTCCCTCTACATAATCACTACCACACAACATATGGACAAGACGTACCATTCATACCTTTCTTCCTCATCCCCCCCATCACAGTCATACTATTGGCATCCACAGGGGCATTATAGGTATATTCAATAGTTTGATATAAAACACAGAAAAATATTTTTTTTTTAAAAAGGGGAGTTAAATCGACAGAAAGTTTGATTTGTGGATCGAAGTCTAGGTATGGTGTTTCCCCTTTTCTTTCCTTTTTACATTCCCACTCCTTCCCCCTTCTACTTCCTCTTCTTTCACCCTCCTCCTCCTAGTCTTTATAAGTATCCAAGAATCTCTGGTGAACTCATATAGTCCCTCCAGGGGCTCCACCTCTCCCTAAATGTCATATATCTATTATGTAAGCGAGATGTGAGTTCTTCAAACCGCATGACATTATTAAGTTCTTCCACCCATTCTGATATCCGGGGGGGGCTAGTTGACTTCCAGTGTCTTGGTATTACTGCCCTTGCAGCTGCTAGGATCGGGCATAGAAGACCTTTTTTCACAGCGGCTACCGGACCATGGTGTAGAGACAGCAGAGTAACCTCAGGTGTCTCCAAGCCATGGAGGCCCGTCAGCTCTTGAGCGATCTCCAGGATTACTTTCCAGTAAGTTCTTATCGACTGGCACAACCACCAGATGTGTAACATCGTCCCATCTTCCCCAGAACACCTCCAACATAGCTTAGGGGTTGATTTTATGTAAGTTAAGTGGGCATCTATACCATCTTGTTAAAACTTTAACATTTCTTTCCTGGGTAAGGGCTGAGATGCTTGATTTAAAGGTTAGGTAAAAGATCTTCTTCCACTCCTTCTCTGTTAGTGCGTGTTCCAGCTCTCGTTCCCACGCTTTTGTGTAATAGGGAAGTATTGGATACATCTGGTTTAGTAATAAATTGTATAACTTAGACACCATGTGTTTATCACCTGCCTTTTTTACACAAATCTCCTCAAAAGGGGTTAGATCTCTAATCACTCTACTTTCTATGGGGAGGCCATTAAAAAATAGGGAGAAGTTCTAAAAGTGGGTGTAGCCCTTTTTCTGTTGTAGCTTGCATAATTGCAAATTGCTCTCACCTGCCGAGGTATCTTGGGGCGGACAAGGATCTATCCATGTAAGGGGAGATGATCCGGTCTCCCCCCTTCCCCAGATTCTGCGGCGGGACCACAAGGATATACTGGATATAGACCCCCTTCCTTCCAAAGGGTATTGCTACAGCATTCAAAGACTGTGCAGACAACTGTGAGCTTCCAAACTCATGGGAATGGTTAGAGGAAGGTCCTTTTCTTTCCCAGCATGACTGTGCCCCTGTGCACAAAGCCAGCTCCATAAAGTCTTGGTTTGATGAGTTTGGTGTGGAGCCCTTGAGCCCTTGGGCTCAACCCCACTGAACACCTTTGGGATAAATTAGAGCGCTGACAGCGAGCAAGGTTTTATCATCCAACATCAGTACCTGACCTCACCTAATGGATGAGGGTCACAGGTGGTCTCCTCACTGGGGGATGGAATGAGCTAATCATATAATGTGCTATAAACAGGCAGATTGTGTTCAGCTTTAGTGTGCGAGTTCATCTATACAGTGAAAATACCGATGTTAAATTGCTGGCCAGCGAGAATGCCTCTGTTACATTTCTGGTCAGTGTGAATACCTCAGTTACATTTCTGGTCAGTGTGAATACTTCCATTACATTGGTGGTCAGTGTGAATACCTCTGTTACATTGCTAGTCAGTGTAATTACCTCTGTTACATTGGTGGTCAGTGTTAATACCTCTGTTACATTGCTGGTTAGTGTGAATACCTCAGTTACATTGCTGGTCATTGTGAATACTTGCGTTACATTGGTGGTCAGTGTGAATACCTCTGTTACATTGCTAGGCAGTGTAATTACCTCTGTTACATTGGTGGTCAGTGATAATACCTCTGTTACATTGCTGGTAAGTGTGAATACCTCAGTTACATTGCTGGTCAGTGTGAATACTTGCGTTACATTGGTGGTCAGTGTGAATACCTCTGTTACATTGCTGGGCAGTGTAATTACCTCTGTTACATTGGTGGTCAGTGTTAATACCTCTGTTACATTAGTGGTCAGTGTTAATATTTCAATTACATTGCTGGTCAGTGTGAATACCTCTGTTACATGGCTGGTCAGTGTAAATACCTCTGTTACATGGCTGGTTAGTGTAAATACCTTTGTTACATTGGTGGTTAGTGTGAATATCTCTGTTACATTGGTGGTCAGTATGCATATCTTCGTTACATTGCTGGTCAGTGAGAATACCTCCGTTACATTGATAGTCAGTGTGAACATCTCTGTTACATTGATAGTCAGTGTATGTACCTCAGTCACATTGCTGGTCAGTGAGAATACCTATGTTACATTGGTGGTCAGTGTATGTACCTCAGTCACATTGCTGGTCAGTGAGAATACATCCGTTACATTAGTGGTCAGTGTAAGGACTCCTAACTAATTTTTATTACACATGATTTTTGCCACCTTCAACAGCAGCCACAACAGGTGTCGCGGAACTCAGAACGTTCCATGTCACATGATGTTTTCTATATATTATTTATAAAATGTGCTTGCAGTGTAATTGGTCGATTCTACAATTGATGAATTTGCAAGCAAAAAAGCATGAAAAGTGAACGTGTAGTTTAATTTTAATCTACCAGTTTGTCTCATTTAGGTCATTTGGGGTTCAGTGAAAAAGCCTGTTTATTCTGTCTGTTTAAGATATCCAATGTTATGTTAATGCACTCCAATGGTAATTAAAATGTTTTCTCTTTATTTATTTCTCTAAAAAGGCCCACCAAAATCCTCAGCACCCGGCCCATGATGCTCTTAATCCGACCCTGGTGAAACGTCATATGGTCACTCTATCCTGCGTACTGCATTGCCAGTTGCATAGTAAACAGAACGGTGCTGCATGCAGGGCCAGATTTACTTTCTCTGCTGCCCCATGGCCAGGTTCCTCAATGCGCCCCCTACCCGCCAACCCCCCTCC
>NW_017306452.1:13919-111206 GCF_000935625.1 Nanorana parkeri | reverse complement strand
CGCTTCCCCGCTCTACAAGCAGGGCTAAATGTAAAAACAACTACCCACCCGGGCATCGGGAGATAGGAATTCCACACCCCTGCTGCCCCTCTACTCCCTGCTGCCCAGAGGCCGGGCCTTTGTTGGCCTTGTGGGAAATCCGGCCCTGGCTGCATGTGCAAAGTCTGGGCCCGGGCCAACTGCCCCCTTTAAACTATGCACTTGACATGAAAATGATGGCGCTCCCATAGATGAAATACAAGGTTCCTGCATTATAAAGGTGATAGGGCAAAGAAAGGCATTCATATGAATCAGAGCAGAATAGATTTGGTACTTTACTTAATAGAATTGCAAAAGTGAGCACAGGAAAGATGATGGAACTGAGAACAGGTAATAGAAATTATTCTTGTATGCAGCATGACTTCATTACTTTGCTCTGGGTTTACAAGGCCCATTCCAGTCTTTAAATAAAATGATCTATGCTATATTTATGTGGGAATATTTATGCAGGGACTTTATGGATGATTCATAGTAAAAAACTATCATTCAGTTCTGTATTGACTCTAATGGGTTTGATCACTTGCCAGCACATTAAAGCAGAACTCCAAGGAAAACAAAAGATTGTCCCTGGTGGGTCCCCCTCTCTACTGCAATCGTTAAATGCCCATTTTGTCTAGGGGATAGAGGAAAAGTAGTAATACTTAGCTTATTCCGACTTTCTCCCCATTGCGCATCTGATAACTGAAGCTGCTTCTATTTGCCACTCGAGTTTGATCACTTGCCAGCAAATTAAAGCAGAGCGCCAAGGAAAACAAAAAAAATAATCCCTGGTTCCCCCCCCCCTCCTCCCCCTTTGCCCTGCAAGGGTTAAATGCTAATTTTGTTTAGGGACAGAGAAAAAGCAGTGATACTGTTCCTTTTCCTTATTCCAACTTCCTCTCCATTGCGCGGCTGGTAACCTGAAGCTGGTTTTCTTTGCTAGTGATGGGCCAAAAAAAAACCCTGTTTTGTTCGAATTCAAACTTTAGAACATGGGAAGAGTTTGAATTCGAACTCAAACACAATGCAAGAACTTTGAAAATCAATTATCCCCATTTTGAAGGCTTATATGCAATCTACAGTATAATGGTATGGGGATCTGGGTACTGCCCTGGGGGACATGAATCAATGAAAAAAATTAAAACAATGAAAAAATACAGTTTTTAAAGGAGCAGTGATTTTAACATTGCTTAATGTGAAACAATAAAAATGAACAATTCCTTTAAATATCATGCTTGGGGGGTCCCTTTAACCTGCCTGTAAAGTGACAAATCTGTACGATGTATAGAACCTGCTGCAGCAAAACTGACATTTGTAAAGAAAAACAAAAGCGTGGGGTTCCCTCTCCCAAACAATACCAGACCCTTTAGGTCTGGAAGGAATGTTAGGAGGGACCCCATTTAAAAAAAAAAAGCATTGGGTTCCCCCCAAACGTTGTACCAGACCCTGAAGATCTGGTAGGAATATTAGGAGGGACCCCATGGAAAAAACACAAACAAAAACAAAAATGCCTTGGGTTCGCCCTTAAAGTCATACCAGGTCCTTAAGGTCTGGTAGGAATTTTAGGGAGTAACCTCACTCCCAAAAATGGGGGGGGAAATGTAGGGTCCCCCCTAAATTTTCAAACCAGACCCTTGATCTGAGCATAGGCCTGGCAGGGCAGGAAGGAGGGGGCCGACGACCGAGCACTCCCCCTCCCATACCAGGCCACATGCCCTCGGCACTGGGAGGGCGCTTTTCCAGTGCCTTGAAGGGCCCTCGGCGGGTGAAAAGCCCGCTGAACACCATGACAGTTTGTGTGTTCGCCAAACACATTGAATGTTGCTGATGTTCATCTCGAACTCACGTTTGACTCGAACATCGAGCCCATCACTACTCTTTGCCACTCACCCAGTCTCTGCCCCTTTGACATCATCCATTCTCTGCATTGTGTGTGAGGACATAAAAGTCCCTGTCCTTATCCCAGAGCATCAAAGAATGGGGAAGAGTGCTGGTTGCTGGGGGTACGAGGAAAACGGTAAGTACTGTATTTCTGCTTATTTCTCTGACCGCTTTAAATTTTTCGTGAAGAGCACTCTTAGAATTTAGCAGAGCCAAAAGTGATTGATTTTGCTGTGCTTTCAAGTCCAAGTTTAACTGGCTGATCATATGTTCTCTGCTGAATAGGTGAATCAACCAGGTTAGCTCTAATGCTCAACTTTAGCCAAAACTTTTTAACAATTTTTTTTTCCAAAAGGGTGGGGATGAGTTGAGTCTTTTTTATTGCCATCCGTGCCCCTACCGGAGTGATTTCTGCCTACTTCCTCTCCCGTACTTACAGTGATCGATGTTCTAAACCTTGCCCAAATATTTGTGCTTCTGGGTGCTTTTTTCTTTTCCCCTCAATGGGGAGATATTCCATTATTTCCAGTCTTCATGACACACTCTTATGGGGACATGAAGTCAGGGCAAATCTCTCTAGTGGGGACTCAAAAGCAATACAAATCTGACAGAGGAACTAAACCTTTGCTTCTCTATCCAAAACAAAAAAAGTTGTGGCTGGAGCAGACGATAAACCTTTTTTTTTTAATCTGACATTTATTTTATACTACTTTTTTTTCGGAATCTTTGGTCTTGTCGTGAAGCGCTGGGACCTCTTCTCTGGCAGTGGACAGTCCTAAATGATGCAGAGATGGCATTGCTTGGATCATTATGTGTCAGGGTAGGGCACCCTGTAGTGATGTCTGCTCAGTGAGCAGTCCCATGATGCCCTGCACTTAAAGGAATAGGGTTGAATGACACTGGCAGTGGGTGGTCCCTAATGTTTTGTCGAAAATGGCACTGAGTTAAAGACATTTGCACCACTTCCTCCATCATTCTATGCCAGGAAAGGGCGGCCTGTGGTAGTTTCCCCTCAGCAGGTAGCCCCATGATGCCCTGCAGTTACAGAAAGATGGTCAAATAATGCCGGTGTTTGCAAGTAGTGGCCCTTAATGTTGCAAGGAGTGGTGCTTATTTAATGACATCGGAAACATTTACTGTATCATTCTATGTCATGAAAGGGTGTCCTGTGGTTATGTCCCCTCAGGGGGCTACCCCATGATGCCCTAAACTAACAGGAACATTATTGAAGGACGTGGGCAATGGATGGTCTTTAAGGTTGCGAAGAGTGGTGCTAATTTAGTGACATCAGCTCCCTTTCCAGCACCATTCTATGTCAGGGAGGGCTTCCTGTGGTAATGTCCCCTCAGTAGTCAGCCCTATGATGCCCTGCACTTACAGGAAGTTGGTTGAATGACGCCAGCCGTGGACGGTCCTTAATGTTGTGGAGAGTGGCGTTAATTTAGTAACATCAGCACCCTCTCGTGCATCATTCTATGTTAGGGAAGGTCGTCCTGTGGTGATGTCCCCTCAGTAGTCAGCCCTATGATACCCTGCACTTACAGGAAGATGGTTGAATGACGCTGGCAGTGGACAGCCCTTAATGTTGTGGAACATGGTGCTAATTTCATGACATCAGCACCCTTTCCTGCACCATTCTATGTTAGGGAAGGGCGTCCTGTGGTGATCTCCCCTCAAGAGTCAGCCCCCATTATACCCTGCACTTACAGGAAGATGGTTAAATGACGCTGGCAGTGGACAGCCCTTAATGTTATGGAGAGTGGCGCTAGTTTCGTGACATCAGCACCCTTTCCTGCACCATTCTATGTTAGAGAAGGGCGTCCTGTGGTGATATCCCCTCAGGGGAGAGCCCTACAATGCCTGTACTTACAGAAAGACAGTGGAATGACACTGGGCATCATTCATACCGGAAGAGGACTGGTGCTGGACCTTGGAGCAGATGAGTCTGTGAAGGACAGCGTTGGAAAGGAGGTAGGAGCTGCATCTGGAGCTGCTCTTTTATTTTTATCTGCTGATGGGGGCCCATATTTTAAGAGAAATTTTTAGCCTGGAGTTGAGCTTTAAAGGACTGAAGTTCTACCGACACATTGTCAGGGTAAAAGTTTTGACGCCTCCATTTAACTTCCATTTAACTCCCAGAGGCAGCAATCAGAGAGTGACTAGCACTAGAGCGACATAATCATTCTCAGCTCTGAAAAGGCTTCTTAGAATAACAAATTGGTTCTCAATCTTCATCAGAGATCTGTAAATATTTCACAGTACAGGAACAGGATTACCATTTCGTGGAAGCCACACGACCCAAGTTCTTTATCACCAAGTCTTTCACCCGCGGTACATCTCCCCTTATACAAATCACGCTGAACGTTATAAACATCTCACCCAGAACAGGCTCCAGCCCGCCACTCTATAGATTTTCATGGTAATTTATTTATTTTTTTGCGAATGGGTTTATGATTAAAACAAATAACTGTCATTTACTCCACCTGAAATGTATAGGAACTAGGCAGAACTAATTTTAGAATAATCGGGTTTGCCGTGTCTCCCAGGGCCCGCGACTCGGGCATGGATCAGCTTCCTGATAAATTATAAATGCTTCATTACTCCATAACACAGCTATTAGTCCTGTCCGCGAGAGCAAATATGTAGATTAATTGCAGAATAGAAGAAAACAAATGAACTAATCTCTCACTACGGAGGGTCTGTGCCTATTAAATGGGAATTAAGGTTATTGTGCTTATTCTACTTACTGTTTGCTGAATAAAAAATAAATACCATTATTATTATTTTATGAATAACAATAAAAATATATTATATTACACTTATTCAATACTTATAATCTGCTCCACCAGTCATCTGCCCAATCAGGCAGCACCATCTTTCTTGGATATCCTCCAATCCTCCATTTTTACTTTATTTATTTTATTGTGAATAAACTTCTTATCGCCTCGATTAAGTCAGCCAGTAGAGGGGTCACGTCCCAGGTTCGACCTGCTCTCTTGTTAGCACAGGCTCCCACACCCAGGGGTGCAGGCAAACCAAAAGGAACTCCCTATTTGACGACAGTGTGAGCAGTTATAGAGCATCGGTTCTGTTGGTAGTGACAAATAAAGCCGAACTTTAAGCAGATATAAAAGACACAAATCAATGCAATTGTTCATTGTAACAGGGAGGTCTCAATGGTTTAAAATTATAGGGTATATTAATCTCTCTCTCTCTCTTCTTGCGCTCTATCTACCTACCTACCTACCTACCTATCTATCTACCTATCTATCTATCTATCTATCTTCTTGCTCTCTCTCTCTTTCTCTCTCTCACACACAAACTCTCCCACATTCTCACTCACTTGTACAAATTCAAATTAGCTTAATTAGCAGGGACAAATACATTTTAAAGTTGGCGCTGGTGTTCTGTAGGTGGTCCCAGTATGATCGTACTCGTACTCGCCCAAATGCTCCGATGCCTAGCCCGATACTTCCAGTATCAGGAAGCCAGGCAGCGAATCATTACATGCTACTCGGCTTCCTGATTGGCCGGGAAGCCGGCTCCATGCTCCCTTGTTACAAGTGACGAGGGAGCATGGAGCCGGCTTCTTGGCCAATCTCCAATTAGGAAGCCGGGCGCTGCGTCATTACATGGTGCCCGGCTTTCTGATTGGCCAGAAAGCCGGCACCATGCTTTCTCGTCATGAGGTGACAAGAAAGCATGGAGCCAGCTACCCGGCCAATCACAAAGCCGGGCGCCGCGTCATTACATGGCGCCCGGCTTCCTGATTGGCCAGAAAGCTGGCTCCATGCTTTCTTGTCACCTAGTGACGAGAAGCATGGGGACGGCTTCCCAGTTAATTAGTAAGCCAGGCGGCGAGTCTTTACACGCTGCCCAGCATCCCGCTAATCAGAAAGCCAGGTGGTGAGTCATTGCACACCGCCTGGCTTCCTTAATGGGACTTCCGGTATCGGTATTCGGCATTGGCGAGTACTGGAAAAAAACAATATCGGTACTCGATACCGAAAAAAACGATATCGGTGCAACCCTAATAATGGATCTTGAGTAAAACCATTAATTCACAAAAGTGACAGTAATTTTCATCAAAATCCAATAAGATTTGAAAAGTGAATCACATGACTCGAAATAAAACTTCTGATCCTTGTGTTAAGAATAGAGCCTATAGGTTGTGACCACAGGGTCAGTTCCTCACCATCTACACCTGACACAAAGAGTTACTACATTTCAATATCTCGCAAACACCCTGATACCTATGCAGAAACCCAGGTCATCCACTAATGGAAAGCAAAGGAACGAGACGACTGTAAAATGTTATGGCAGACACTTCCATCCCCCCAACCCATGTATTGTTCCCTACCCCATCGACCCTTACATTGATTCATACCTCAAATGTATGCTTGAAATGTTTTTGCATTTGCACCCGCTTTGGGGTTGATGACATGTATTTGTACTTTCTGTTGGATCCCTGTAAAAACTCAATAAAACATATTTGAAAAAAAAAAAGAATAGAGCCTATAGACTAATACTAATACAACTGTCAGATGGTTTGCTATTAATAAAAACATGAAAATGAAACTAGAATCTCATTGTTTCTATTTTATATGACCAGTTGACTGCCCTTTTTTAATTAAATATTGTTAATCTTTTACCAACTGCAATGGTAGGTTTTATTAAAGACACAAGGTCTTCTATCATAATAAAAGACACATTACCTGAAATGATGTCAACAAACAGCTGGTTGGTTGACTGATTAAAACAATAAGAATTTGGCTTTGTTATATGAAACACATAAACATCATACTTTAGCATTGGCCATGTGTATTATCAACATGGGAGGAGAAGACTTGTACTTTACTCTCCACCTAAAGCCCCATACAATAAGAAAAAATATCTTGTGAGAAGTAGCAGAATATATATTTAACCAGTTGACATCCGCGGTGTTAAACCCCCTTCCCATCCAGGCCATGGATCAGACGCGAACGAGCAAATATAGACGATCGGCGGGCTATGGAGCCGCTAATCGCCTATATGTGAAACACCCGGTAATGGGTGTGTGCAATGGTCGGGTCTTTTCTGCCCGTGCGTGCCCGCCAGGGGGCGCGCGCGAGCAGAAAAAAGTTGGCGTCTGGAGATGGCAACCCGCCAATGCTGCAGTGCCGTCCGTCCGTTTTTTTACTACGGGCGGACGGCAAGTGGTTAAGCAGATCTCCAGGATTTTCAGAAGTTAACTGCTCGCTTTGGTCTAGGCTAGGGGTGCACCTATACCGTTTTTCGGTATTGAGTACAACTACCGATATTTTTTTTCGGTACTCGCCAATACAGAATACTGATACTGGAAGTCCCATTAAGGAAGCTCGGTGGTGTGTAATGACTTGCCACCTGGCTTTCCGATTAGCCAGGAAGCTGTCTCCATGCTCCCTTGTCACCAGGCAACGAGGAAGCATGGAGCCGGCTTTCTGGCCAATCAGGAAGCTGGGGGGCGGGTATTCACTTGCCGCCTGGCCTCCTTTGAACAGGCTGCTGTGTACAGTCACATGCAGCACCTGTCCTTCCCGGGAGTGGTCCGATACGGCTATATGCGCCACATGGATCTGTACAGGCTGTCTCTTAGCAGTGTGAATGGGGCCTTGAAGTACTGAAAGGAAGTCCTTGGTAAACTAGGCTTCTGTTTAGTACTACTTTCCCATTCTCCCCACTCAGTTTGAGGTTCGTCAGAGCTTGTCAAACCAGAGTTGTCAAACCATCCAAGGGACATGCAGCAAACGAGCGTCATGGATGTCCTAACTCTGTCCTTATACCGTATCATTTACTTTCATAAAAGTTTTTAATATCTTCAAGGCAAGCCGTTACTGCCCCAGTGCCCCAGATTTATGCGACAGATACGACAATTAGATGTAATTATTCTCTGGTCGTTCTCTGCTGCTTTATGCGAATACAAATAAATGTAATACAACAATTACGGGCATTAAAAAGGGGAGGTGGTGTAATTTTCTTTTTTCAAAGCAAAACAATACAATTCGTTTTGACTTAATTGGAATAATGATTTCCTTTATGAGCTGCGCTAATTGTGAAGTGGGACATTCTGTTACCGTGTACAACAAAGACAAAAGAAGACAAAACCAGTTCGCTAGCTTCTTTCTTGACCTGTAACAGGTCGCCATCACTACCACGTTTCCGATAAAAAAATAAAAAACAGATGAGAAACAGGTATTATGTAACGCCATCGTGTTTTTCTTGTGTGTTTAATGTGATCCAAGGTAAAGAGAGACAGTCATGGCAAAGATGCAATATTTGAATGATCAGTTTCAATGGCTATACTGTAATTGTGGATAACTGTGGATGTGATTAACATTTCCCCCTTTATTAACTAACTTTGTGTTTGAGTCTGATTCTTCAGCTTGAGAGTAAAGGATCAGAGGCAGGGGTGTCCCTGCACTATTCACTGCCTGAGGCCCGGGTGCTGGCAGTGCACATGTCCGCGAAGGTGGGGGGTGTCTGCGGTGCTGGTGCTAACACTAGATCCGGCTCAGTTTGGTGTCCCATCCTGTTTACTGATGTCACTGGTTACCAGGAACTTAGCGGCACGCCAACTAGAGCGTCTCATTCAGCCCCTGGCAGCCAGTGACGTCAGTGAGCTGTGCGGGATGCCAGGCAGAGCATTTACAGGTTGCTCCCACATGACCCAATGAGATGCAGCCTGAAGCAACTTCCTCAGCCTCATTAAGGTCATGCCTCATTATGGGGACAACCCTAGTCAGAGGTCGTCTGGCATCTATTGACCTGTCAATAGCCTGACCTCACACACTAATGTTGGTTTACTAAAGGCAAATAGGCAGTCCACTTTGCAAGGGAAGTTTCCCTTCACTTAGTGAATGTGGTGAAAATTCACTTTGGAAAGAATAACCTATCACATGCAAGGAAAAAAAATAAAAAATAACATTCTTGCACATGATTGGATGATGGAAGTCAGCAGAACTTCTCCGCATTCACTAAGCTAAGAGAATCCCCTTGCAAAGTGCAAATTCCTTTGCCAAGTGAATATCCTATTTGCCTGTAGTAAACTGCACGGTCTCCAAGCTCCTTCAAATAACACAGCCCAATCTAAATACCTACAGGGCTATGAGGGGGTAGGTAGTTCACTGGGATAGATCGGGGGCAACACAAGACAGTTGGCTAGGGGGGCAGAAAGTGTCAATTCCGGACCAGGGAGAAATACAGATAGAATAGACATTGCTCTTGTTCTATTTCTTATGTAATGATATGTTGGAAAGTTAGGGCTCTGTATTATATATAACCCACCGCTTTACTTTTATATCCCAACTCTGGGCTCCATGCCCAACCCTCCTTAGTGGCCCCATTGAGAGCCCCTTCCTCCATAGAAGTACTTTAAGCTTTTTCTTTTTAACACCTTTTTTTGGTTGGTTACGAGACGTGCTGGGCCCTCTTCCTCTTTGGTCTTCTCTTGTCGGTGGGCGTCTCAGGATGCAGTCGAGGGACACACTGTGATGACAATAGAGGTGCTCTCTGCATCAATAAACTGCAAGTGCAGTTTTTGTATTTAGCTTTTTATATTAGTTTTGGCAGCGTTGCCAATTTGTTTTCATTCTATAATATATATATATATTTTTTCTTACAAGATACCTTTTATTATTGTTTAGGGCTTATTGTAATGTACATGTATATACTATACCATACTATGCTGTACCATACTATACTATACCATACCATACCATACTAGCTGTACCATACTATACTATACCATACCATACTATGCTGTACCATGCCATATTAAACTATACCATACTATGCTGTACTATACCATACTATACTATGCTGTACCATACCATATTATATCATACTATGCTGTACCATACCATACTATACTATACTATACCTTACCACTACGTTGTATACTATACTATTCCATACTATGCTGTACCATACTATGCTGTACCATACCATACGCTACTATACAATACTATGCTGTACTATACTATACTATGCTGTACTATGCTGTACCATACTATAGTATACTATACTTTTATACTATACTAGCTTTTTTATATTTGTGTTGGCACCATTACCAATATTGTTTTTATTTATTAATATACATGTACATCCTCATTTTTTTTATAAGATATCTTTTTATTATTGTAAAGTACATGTATATACCATAATATACTATACTATATTATACTACAGTATATTATACCATACCATGCTAAACTATAATATACAGTACCATACCATACAATAATATTCTATACTATGGTATAATATCTAAGTTCTAAGGTAAATTAAGTTTATATTCCTGTTTAGAAAACTTTTTACATCAGCTGTTGCATTTTCAAAATGTTTTATAAGAAATGGAAGAATAAACCTTTAAAATTAGTTTCTCATTTCTCCAGGTAAGAAATGCAATATTCCCTTTAGGGAAATATATAACAGCATAATGTTTTCTTTTTGTAATTCCTTTTTACACTTTCTCCTGGGTTCTCAAATGCAATGACAACAATATTTCATATATAAAACAAGGTTAAGCAAAGATATTCTGAGCTGATGACTGTTTTTATAATTCTTTGCAAGAAGTGCAATACTTGTGTGGTTTAGAAACTTAGCTGATGCCCCACAATCAGATGTCAGGAACCCATAAGAGGAATTCTATTTGGATGGTGGAGCACTGGACTGCAAGCCTGGTAAAGGTTCTAAATACATCAAATGACTCCTAAAATACAGTGTCTCTCTATTGCCCAGTGGAGACTAGAGATAAGCTTTGAGTCTGGGTTGCTGGAAAGTTTGATCTGAACACCAGCTGTTTGAGGATTGCCAAAAAAGGGGCTTCCAGAGTCCGATAATCTCCCTGCAGACCCCCACATCCCCTGGGCCAGGGATGTGGGGATCTCCCCTCTGGCAAGGTACCTCCCATGTTAAAGGCATGTGACTTTGTAGGGTTCGGGGGAGTATGTTTTCTACCCCTCCCTTTTCTGGGCAGCAGCCAGGTTGGATCATACCTTGATAATAGTATGATATGGATAGGGGACCCCTTTTATTTTGCCTTTGGTCCCCCCTCTAAATCCATACCAGAGCCGTATAGAAGATAAGGGTCTAGTATCGATTTTGGAGGGTGGCCCCACATTTTTTGTGCCCCCCTCTAAAAACATACCAGGCCACATGCCCTGCAGAAAGAAAAACAATGAACATTTTAACCTTAAATAGTGGTCTGGTATGGAATCCAGAAAATCCTTATCAGACCCTTATCCAGGCATGCAGCCTTGTTGTCCAGGAAAAGCAGGGGCAATGAGTGTATGCCCTCCTTCCTGAATCAAACAAGGTCACATGTCCTCAACATGGAGAGGGTACCTTACCAGGGGGGCTCCCCTGGCAAAGCACAATGTCTCCATGTTGATGGCCTGGTGGATGTGGGGGGTCCACCATGTAGGGGACTTTTTAGAATTTGGACACCCTTATAGCATATTTTGTATCACATGCAGACAAACATTGTACAGGTGCGCCACTTCACATGCAGATTTAGGGCATCCTCCAAGCATATGATCATAAGGAATTATGTGTTTTTAATGGTGCCCTTGAAGAATTATTAAAGACATTTTAAAAGATATGTTTTGCATTTGGTACATGTCCCCCATGGCAGTGCCCAGCTTCCCCTAAAAACTTGAAAATTGTGCTCCAGCAGACTTCAATGGGGTGTGGGTACTATGTTTGGGGATTGACAAGACAATAGCCCAAGAATCGAACCTAGGCACATTCGCTCATCACTAGTGGAACCCCTACAGGGTCTATGGGAGAATAAGCTTGTATGGAGTAAAAGGATGAGAGTGCCAAGTTGAGGGATCCAGACATGAAATTTCATTTGTCACAATTAAAGGGTTGGGATTTTCGGGGGTTAGAATGACCTAGACCTAGAATGATCTGTAATCTGCCAGACAACTTAACTGAACTTGCTACTATCCATTGCTCCTGAAGTAATAAAATAAAAAATTCCCCATCCAGATCCCATTCACACAATAAACCATAGCCCTGTTGTAGGGGGATTGGTGCATAGCCTCTGACATGTGTTGGCTATTAAGTCTTGATGGACCATTTTATTGTGACTAATAAAAAGTCATATCTATACCAATCTCTATTGCCTGACACTCTCATCCTTTTACTCCACGCAATAAGAGGACACTTGACATTCCCCCCTTATATACATAAATATAGCATAAAAAATAGCTGTTTTTTTTATACGATACAATTTTCCCCTTTTTTCATTCTTTGTTGCTTGTCAGTGCTTCCAGTCTACATTAGGGTTGCTACCTGTCCAGGATTCCCCCGGACAGTCCGGGTTTTGAATGCTGTGTCCGGGTTTCATGGCAGCAGAAACCCGGACAAAAGATGTCAGGCAAACAGGGGCAACCAAAATTAAGATAGGGGCTACTGGCCCCCCACTGAAAATAGTCTCAACCGTGATATTTGCATACCAATGGGTGAGACTATGTACATATGAATAAGCCACGACTCATTCTCCCCAAAAAATGTCGGGTTTCGCTTGACAAAAAGGTGGCAACCCTAGTCTACATGCATAAAATGCAAAAGTAACTGCACATCTTTGCTCTGGATCGGCTTCCTGAAAGTGCCAACTGGGAGCCCTGTCTGTGCAAGATGTGTCAAATCCGTATGCTTGTAAAATTTGCCAGGGGTGTGACAGGGTGACACAGGAGCACAACTGGGAGACAGTCATCACCCCATAACAGGAAGTACCTGAACAAGGACTTCCATGGCAGGATCACCAGGTACTCTTTTAGGCTGGGTTCACACCTAGGCGTATTTTTACCGCGCGCCAAATGTGCGTTTCCGAGGGCTACTTGGCTGTATCCCAATAGAAACGGGCAACAAAAACGGCCCAAAGAAGCTCCTGTACTCCTTTGGGCGTAGGGCGTTTTGTAGCGCGTTCATACGACCTGTAATACGCCCAGGTGTGAACCATACCCATAGGAAATAATGGGATTTCGGTGTTTGAGCGTTTTGCAGAGCGTTCGAACGCGCTACAAAACGTCCAGTTGTGAACCGGGCCTTAATTAAACCTGAAGATTTAAAAAGATTAAAAACTTCTGAAACATTGTTAATGTTAAAACTTCTATGAGATTTTAGTGACTACGTTCAGATCTACCGTAAGATAAAAAACAATTGCTCAATATCATTATACACACAAAATATTTGATTGCTTCCCACATAAAAAATAAATGCAGTGTTAAAACAAACCTATTTGCACATTTTAGCATAAATATAAAATGATCAGTGTAATCATATATAATTTAGTGAAGTGACTTCGTCAGAAGTCATATTCTTTGCTCAAGGTTGAAGTGAGATGCTTTTATAACCCTGACTAGATGGCTAACAGAGACCCTACTATTGAACTTTAAACACATCTGGAGAACTACTGGATGTCATAGATCAGATAATTCATTCCTGATTAAAAAGACAATGTACCGCTCACCCCCGAAGGAGCCGCTGGATGATCGGGTCTTCTGTTTCACCTCTGTGACACACCACAAGCAATGAACCCACAGCACACCTCAATCAAAAACAAAAAAGGTTGATGGTCCTTATTGTGATATTCAGGCCTGCCAAGAGGGGAGTATAGCCAGCCCACCTGTTCTGGGTCCTATTGGGTTAGCAAGGTGATTCCCCTGTCCTACTCTAAAGCTACATCATTCACATTGCACAGTGGGCAGGGTTCACTCAGGCTCCTCCCCCCACATGCTTTCACAGGATTCCATGTCCACCTAACTGGCTGGTCATCCCAGGCCCCTCCCCCACTTTGTTATGCGCTGGGCAGGGCGAATGGGGGAGGAGGCGGTCACTCTTTCTAATTGGGCAGGGGTGCCATCTATCACTCACGCTGGTCCTGTCCACTGGTCCATCTATCACTCACGCTGGTCCTGTCCACTGGTCCATCTATCACTCACGCTGGTCCTGTCCACTGGTCCATCTATCATTCACGCGGGTCCTGTCCACTGGTCCATCTATCACTCACACTGGTCCATCTATCATTCACGCTGGCCCTGTCCACTTGTCCATCTATCACTCACGCTGGTCCTGTCCACTGGTCCATCTATCATTCACGCTGGTCCTGTCCACTGGTCCATCTATCACTCACGCTGGTCCTCTCCACTGGTCCATCTATCACTCATGCTGGTCCTGTCCACTGGTCCATCTATCATTGACACTGGTCCTGAGTGGCTGGGACTCGCATAGAATTATTTTATGTAGCTTTCCTGTTAGGTGGGCTGTATGAGGCCCCATGATTTCCAATGGTGGCCCTTGGTGGTACGCCAAGGGGTCATTTAAAGTGATTATTTGAATAATTATCTCCCCCATCTAAAGGGTATGTATTAAAGGAGAACTATGGGGTTCTATCTTTTTTTTATGAATGCATTCCTTAGGCTAAATAAGTAAATAATGTAATTTACTGTAATTAGCCAAAATGCACAGGAAGGCTGTAAAACCTTATTTTAGGTGGTGGGCGGGGCTAAGCGCCGCAATGAGAAGACATCCCGACGTATCTGACGGGATCCTCCCCACTGATGATTGACAGTGATTCTTGAGAGCTGCTGCGCGTCCACGAATATATGGACATGCGCAGCAGCTCTCTCCTTACCTGCACGTCCCCGTGTGCCAGCTCCTTCCCCCCTCTCTCTCTGCTGACAGATCGTGGATTGTGGATCGCTGATGACAGAGGGGAAGGAGCTCTCTCTCTCTCTTCAGCATTGACTACAAATCGGAAAGTCCATATATGGTAAATGATGTCACTGGAGATCCCTGTTGATCGGATCCGATCAGGGAGAGAGAGAGAGAGAGAGGGGGGAAGGAGCTGGCACACGGGGACGTGTGACCTGAAACTGACCTGAAACAAGTATAGGACTGTTACTTGTTACTGACCTGAAACAAGTATAGGAGTTTCATCATCACGGGCTGCACGCTTGTTCCAGATCGGTAACTCTTAAAGTAGTAAAACCACAGAATAAGCATGTCAGAGAGGCAGAGAGAGAGAGAGAGCTCCTTCCCCTCTGTCATCAGCGATCCACGATCTGTCAGCAGAGAGAGAGAGAGAGGGGGGAAGGAGCTGGCACACGGGGACGTGCAGCTAAGGAGAGAGCTGCTGCGCATGTCCATATATTCATGGATGTCTTCTCATTGCTGCGCTTAGCCCCGCCCACCACCTAAAATAAGGTTTTACAGCCTTCCCGTGCATTTTGGCTAATTACAGTAAATTACATTATTTACTTATTTAGCCTAAGGAATGCATTCATAAAAAAAAGATAGAACCCCATAGTTCTCCTTTAAAGGCCTACTCCATGGAACATTTCAATGGGCATGAGTGGGTTGTCACCAGCTGACCATGTATATCTCTCAAAGACTCATTCATGACACTTCTCTGTTGTGATTCGTGTCTCAGCCTGTTCCCTCAAGGCCCAAAATTGGGCGTCACTCACAGCCAGACCCCCCATTTTTTTTCTTTATTCTCAAGTTTTAAAGAGAGCCTTTCAGGTCCCTGAACAAATGCCAAGGCACTTCCCTGCTACAGGAGACGTAGTATACTCACCTCTTCGGTGGCCTGTGTCTCCTACCTAACCCTCATCTAACCCACTTTTCAGAGCTGCAGAGGCTCCATAAGACATGTGACAATTTGGGAGTGTTGGATGCCTGTGTCCCCTGCTGCTCCCTATGCTTCCTTTTACGTTATTACAGGACATAGCAGGAAGCTCATCTGTGCATATAAGTAAGTTATGATACCACTGTGGTCTCACTGGAATAATGTAACGGTCTTATAAGTACAAATGAGCTCTCTATGCCATCATATTATATACCGATGATGAAAAGGAGATATGAAAATCCTCCTGGAAGAAAAAAGATTCACTCACAAAGTGTCCATCTCCCGCCCACACCTGGAGAACCTCCATGTCTGTCTTCTGCTCCCACATAGCAATGCTACAATTAAATAATGTGGGTGTAGAGTCATGGAGGCTCATCCATATCTTTCTAAGATGATGTTCTCTGTGTGTCAGCAGTAAAGTTGAGGGAAATGAAATACACAATACTTTTTCATATGCATATTTATATGGTGACATTGGAAGAAATAGATCATAATATGGCATTATTTTTTGCCATTTGGTGGGTTCTCTTTTTTTTTTTTTAACGTGACATGTCAAGGTTTCCATACTAATACATTAGAGTGGGTGGCATGCGGAACATCAATACCTGTACGTTGCTGATAAAGTCTACCGATGAATAATGGACTCGGCTGACAAGTGTATTAAATAAATCTACCCATACAGTACCTCCTATATCTTACTTATCTTCTTCCATATTTTATTAATGCATGCTGCATATTATACAGGGAAGTAAAGCCCTCATTTGACTAATAAATTCGGTTTTTTTTGGATAACCAAACTGTAGTTTAGGTTAATATATACAAATGGAAACATTTTATAGAAGCAGAGTTCATCCTTCGGTGATATTAACACACATTGGTTTAACTTCTTCACTGCCAAAATAGAGCAAAAAAAGAGCAATAGTATGCGTCTCAAGGATGCCATCAAAAGCAATACTTCCTGATTGGACAGCTTCCTGACCAATCAGGAGGCCAGGCAGCGAGTCATTACACGCCCCCCGGCTTCCTGATTGACCAGGAAGCCAGCTCCATGCTCCCTGGTGATGAGGGATTATGGAGGCGGCTTCGCGGACAATCAGGAACCGTGCAGCGTGTAATGACTCGCCACCCGACTTCCAGATATTGGAAGTTCCAGTATCGGGATAAGTATTGGGAGCATTTGGGCAAGTATGAGTACTCGCCCAAATACTCAGTATCGGCGCCAATACCGATACTAGTATTGGTGCATCCTTACTTTTAATTCAATTCAAATTGTGACTCTACATTTGCTACCTTGTTAATATGTTTCATATTTAGTTTCATTATTATTATTAATTAATCATGTTTGTAATAAATCAAATTTAAAAAAAGCACAGAGCAGGTCAATAAGCCAACGCATTCAGTTTCCTTCACTCCTATAGTCAAATATTTGCCTAGCACCAGAATGGCTACACTTGAGTTCTTTCAAATAAACAAATGGAACAAATTGTGGACAGAAGCGTCGTCTTTCTTCACCCCGGACATCATTCTATATTAATGGTAAATATTAGCAATATTCCTTTACGTAAACCTGACCGAGTCCGGCCATTGGCACTTCTTATAGGACATGAAAGTGGTCGGTATTTCGCTATATAGAATTGTTGGTTTTGTTATTGAAATCATTTCACTCGGCAAAAGGGACCGAAGAGTGAAACTTGGCAACAGGTAACGTTATATTTACGGCTGAAGTTCCCTTTTGTATAACTAACAAAAGAGAACAAACAGTCAGCCCATCTGGTGTGAATATTAGATTGGAATTAGTGGAAAGTACAAGTTTACACTTTAATAGCATTGCAAATATTGAGGATATTGCTGAGTGCTTAGAGGAGATTTGTGACAGCAATGTAGAGAAATTCCATCTGGCGGTTAGTGCTGCGTTCTGCGCCGCGGAATAAAATGACTGTATGATGTGCACGCTGTGCTTTTTTATAGCACACAAATACGGGGACATTTCTAACGCAGTGTGGATATTCATATGCACTGTCTGGTATATAGATGATAGATAGATAGATAGATAGACAGACAGACAGACAGAAAGATAGATAGATAGATAGATAGATAGATAGATAGACTGTGATAGATAGTACTGTAGATATAATGATTGGTAGACATAATGATTGATAGATATAACGATTGATAGATATAACGATTGATAGATATAACGATTGATAGATAGATAGATAGATAGGTAGATAGACTGTGATAGATAAATAGATAGATAGTGGCGTCACAAGGGGGGTGCGGCCCATTTTGGTGTCACCCGCTCTAAAAAGTCAGGCACTCGGTCATGGGCCGAGAGCCCGACAGTGTCAGGAGAGAGGAGGGGACTCGGTAGCATACCTTATCCCGCGGCTGTACATCCCCTCCTCTCTCTGCCAGTGTCCATCACTAAGATGGCCGCCGGCAGGCATAAATTAGATGGCGGCACATGCGCGATGACGTCATCGCACACGCGCATGGTGACGTCACACGCATGCACGATGATGTCACGGCGGGGTATCACCCGGTCTCCTCTCTGGGTGACATCCGGCCTCAGGACGCCCCTGTAGATAAATACTGTAGATATGATGATAGATAGATAGATAGAAAGATAGATAGATAGATAGATAGATAGATAGATAGATAGATAGATAGATAGATAGATAGATAGATAGATAGACTGTGATAGAGAGATAGATACTGTAGATATAATGATTGCTGGATATAATGATTGATAGATAAAAATGATGGATGGATGGATGGATGGATGGATAGATTTGTATGTGGAGGGCAGTGACTATTTATTAGCGCCATCAATACAGAAACGTTTAATTAGCTTTGTACGTTGGGGTAACGAGGAGCCAACAACCAATCCATCGTGTTTTATAACTGCGGCAATATTTCCTGAAGGTTAAATGAACATTCCTTTATTCCCTACAATTACTTTTATAAGGTAAATTATCGCAGACTCACCAGGACTTAGAACAGAAAGAATTTATCTTCTCGGCTTTATTAAAGAAAGAAGTCGTCTTCCCGCTGGCACAGGAATGAGAACAACAATCGGCACCAATGAAAGGCTCTTTTTTCTTACATTTGTGATACGGAGAGGGACGCGGGAAAAGCAATTAGATCTCTTTGCAGCTTGAATTATGGAGTTCATTTTGTTCCGTGTTTTGGTAGAATGAAGGACTGAAAACAATTATCTCTCCGAGTATTCTGAAACAAGTGAAATTATTGGAGTGATTACTGCAGCCTGAGAGATTGTAACGTGTTGGTAGCTTCTCCCGTGTAATACTTATCTGTACGGTACAGAGGCAAAGCCTAGAAGACCCGGTCCTATTGGCAATGTGCTGCAAATTCCGGCAATCGGGATAGGCCTGGACGTTGTCTATAGATGCCAAGGGGAAGGGGGAGGGCACGGCTCTGGCCAGCATCCTGCCCAGCTCCCGGCAACCAGTGAAATCACTGGTTGTCAGGGACTGAGCGGGATGCCAGCCAGAGCGTCCCTTATACATCTCCCCGCCCAGCTCTTAACATCCTGGGATACTCTGGCCGTAAAAGGGGGCGGCAGGCACACTGCAAACATTGTGCAGCAGAGCGCCATGCCACTCTGACTGCCGCCCCCTGACATGCCCCAAAGAGATATCTTCTGGGACAACAGCGTCAGGCTGCCGCATTATAGGGACAGACCTGGCCTCAGATTTGCTGGGATAGTCCCACATCTTGATTCTCTGTCCCGGGATCACAGAATCTCCCTTATTTTAGTTACTGAGCATGTGCACTAACTCAAAAAAGTGTGTTCACAGCAGGGATCATGGCCACGAGTTGATGGTTCCTGCATATTTAGGTGTAGGACCACCCAAATAGGCATGATCTGAGTGGGGCCACTGTTCTATCAAAGTTTGTGAGTGTGTTAGAACGTGTGACCGGTGACATTTTTGCGTAATACCGCCCAGGTTTTTGGTGGTGGAATGTGTGCCCGCTTTTTCGGCGGTGGAATATGCGACCAGCAAAAGCAGAAGAATTTCAACGCTTTCTCAGCTGTTCCAGGGCAGATCGGCATCGCAGATGGTATGTGCAGGAGAACCGATCTGCCCTGGGACAGCTGATCGGTCCTGAAATGCGACTTTGTGACTGCGATCTCACATTCCACCAAGTTCGATAGAAGTGACATTTCAGGACCGATCAGCTGTTCCAGGGCAGATCGGTTCTCCTGCACATGCGATTTGCGATGCCGATCTGATAGATGTTTTTTTTTTTTCATGTGCAAATCTGCCTTTTAACATGTGCTCCTGTTTTCACCAGAGCTTGCACTACTTTTTCAACTGCACGTTTTTTGCACCTGTTTTCATCTGCACTTGTCCTGCGGCTATCTGAAACTGGAGCATCACCTAAGAAAACAATCACAACTTAAGAAGTCCCCGTGACCACTTCTTCAAGAAGCGACACTTAAAGGAGTTCTAAATCCTCCGGGTTTTTTTGCCTATATCTACTGCTAGCAAGCAGTAGATATAGGCAAGAAGTTTTTAAAAAAACCAAACGCTTTAACTAGGTTTAAACTTACCTTGTTATCGCTGCGCACTCCCGCGCCGAGAATCAGGAACTGCTTGTACTGCCGCAAAGGATCTTGGGGCGGGCACATGCGCAGTTCTGATTCTCGGCCGGGAAAAGAGCAGTGAAGCAAGTTAAGTCTATGGACGCGTGCACCCGCATGCAGACACCTCGTTTATCAACAACTTTACAGTAGCATCATAAATCTGGTGCAAATATATTCCATGCAAGTTCAAACACCCGCAATGATAAATTCCCCCCAATGTGTATTCTAACAGATATAAAGTAAATGGTGGCTTCACCCAAAATGGCAGAATGTTCACAAACAGAATTCTGGAACTCTGGGAAAAGTCCATTGACCTCCATTAGATGTGAAGATGCTAAGGGACATTCTAGATCAATGTAATATATAGATATATGATAGATAGATAGATAGATAGATAGATAGATAGATAGATAGATAGATAGATAGATAGATAGATAGACAGATAGATAGATAGATGATAGATAGATAGATAGATAGATAGATAGATAGATAGATAGATAGATAGATAGATAGATAGATCTGATTAGATATGATGCACAATATGAGAACTCTGTGCATCAGTGTTCAGGTGACACACGCACACACACACACGCACAGGCACAAGCACACACGCACGCGCACAGGCATGCACACACACATAGTACAAATGGATTTGAGCTACTTCCACAGATCTGGAAATGTGACTCGAAGTGTAAAGTGGTAAATAATGAGATATTTTTTAAATGTTGCTTACGACGAGCTTTCAAGTTGAGTCTTGCCCGGGGCCGTAGATGAAAGTGTTTCAATGTCTCACCAGTGCCCTGAATATGTTTATTTCATAATTTATTTCTCTTCTCGCTGCTTCTCATAAAATCTAAAGAAGCTCGGAGGTGACATAATACCACATAACAGAGATTGCAGGACGTAACCTTGGACGTGTCTCGGAGAAGAGCCTCATCATTGTAGTATAAAGCCTCAGGGCCGTTTCCAGCGTGTACCTAAGGCAGCATGTGAGGAGACATCAAGGCGCAATATTTAAAACTGATGTTTTCTTTTTTTCCTTTTATGTTTTGTTTTTGTGTCCACTTCAGGATACTAGGAGGGGGACAGCTCCTCCATCTTCAGATGAGGAATGGTGTCTTATAAGTCCTAGGTACAATTTCACAAGCATCTTATGTTTGTCAGCATTGTCTGGAAGTATTAAATCTACATATATATTTGGCTGCTGTGATGAGCTTATTATAAGACCCAGTGGCGTAACAATCGCCATAGCGACCCAGGCGGCCGCTATGGGGGCCAGGGCACAGGGGGACCCGGCCAGGACATCCCCCTGATGCCGTGCGGGCCGCCTGGGTCGCTTTGGCATGTCAGGCTGCTGGCTGTCACCAGCGGGTGTGAGGAGGGAACGTGTCGCTGTTAGATCACCGCCAACCTGTCAGTGATCTTTGCATCGGCGCGTTCCACCTCACAACCGCTGCTGTGTCAGTGACAGCCAGCAGCTGTGGCGTAGGATGCTGGGCCCGGCATCGGCAGCGGAGGCGGGGCCCAGTGACGGAAGAGGAGGCAGGCCAGTGACATCAGAGGAGGAGGGGCCCGGCGATGGAAGGGGAGACAGGGCCCGGCGATGGAAGAGGAGTGGGGCCCTGTGCAGGAGGCAGACAGTGGATCAGGGCTGACAGGTAAGAGGTGTGCAGGGGTGTGACCAGCCCACTGGAGACCCTGCAGAGCCCACCATAGAGTCTATGGTGGGCTCTGCAGGGTCACTCTCAGGTGAGCTGTTTGGGATCTCAGGTGGGCTCTGCAAGGATGTAACTAGAAATCACTAGAATCTGCCAGCCCTGTAATGTAATAACATAGCAGGTGTTTCTAAGCTTTTAGAAATGGCTGGGCTTTTCTGCTCCTTTGGTACCACCTACCTTACCATTACCTAAATGATTGTACCTTTCCCCCGGACTCCACTGCAAGTTGGTAATACTGTCTCTGTAAATGATGGCCCTGCTATATAGCAGCGGTTCTGATTGCACAGATGGCTAAAGGGGGAAAAAGGAATGATTGGCATGACTCGGCCCACTTACCCTGAAGCAGAGTGAGCTTCTTGGCATAAGGTTGAACTTGAAGGGCCACGGGAGAGGCGGGAGAGAATCAGCAGTGCCAACGAAGCCAGCGCTAGAGGAAGCGAGGCGGCAGCGGAGGGAGCAGAGCCGCATAAGCCGATGCTTCCTCTATAGCGCCGACTCCTGTCACAGGCGTAGTGATACCAAATGCACTCCGCCTGTGAGGAATCCATAGTGAAAGTGCGCTTCGCTCATTCTGGCCAGTGACCAATGATCACCCTATTCTTAACTTTGCCATTTTGGATTATTTAATTTGGATTTGCATTAACTTTGGATTGTTGTACATTAAAAAAAAAAATAAGACCTACTCCGAAAATAAGACCTAGTGTGTCACCTGGTGATGAGGTAGTATGGAGTGACGAGGGAGCATGGAGCCGGCTTCAAGTGACGAGGGAGCATGGAGCCGGCTTCCCGGCCAATCATGAAGCCGGGCGGCATGTAATGACTCACCGTCCGGCTTCCTGATTGGTCGGGAAGCTGGCCAATCAGGAAGCTCAGTGGTGAGTCATTACCTGCCTCTGGTTTCCTGTTGGCCATAAAGCAGGCTCCAAGATTCCTCATTACCTCGTGACAAGGGAGCAAGGCTTCACGGCTAATAAGGAAGCCGGGTGGCGAGTCATTACATGCCACTCGGCTTCCTTAAAGGAGAATTATGAGGCAAGTGATTTTCACTCAGCCTCATAATCTGAGCCGACCCGTGACAATGAAACTGTCACAGGTCGGCTCAGTAGATCGGGAAGTGAGCGAACACATACAGTCGCTCGATCACTTCTCGATCTATCCCTGCAGAGAGCGGTGACTATCACTCACGGCTCCCTGCAGGGATTTCCCCCCTCCCCTGTCCGATCCTCCAGCGCTGACTGGCGAAACGGACGGGGGAAGTGGCGGGCACAGCTGGCTCTGCCTCTGGATAGGCAGAGCCATCTGTCACTCAGGCAGCTGGGTGGATCCAGACAGTATTGTCGGGATCCGTCCCGGCTGCGGCGTCTCAGTATAGCGCAAGCTGTAGCTCGCGGTATACTGAGCTTTGGGTCACGGGAGAACGCTAGTTTGTGTTCTCCCGTGACCCTTAGGAGAACTATGGGGATAAGCCCTAACCCCATAGTTTTCCTTTAATGAGACTCATCTGGTATCGGTATCGGCGAGTACCGGAAAAAAAACATTGATACTCGATGCCAAAATACCGGTGTCGGTGCATCCCTAAAAATAACTTCTGTCAAATTGCTGGTGCAGTGCAGAGACCGTCCTTTGAACCGCCTTATATCCAAGAAATCCAATTTGCTTTAACCACGTCTGGAGTTTTCGGACACTCTCGGCACGGGAATTCACACTTTTGCTAGTTTACTCAGAAAATAAGAGGAAGGTTCCCCCAGTAACACAAACTTCACTTGAAGACTGGAATAACTTTGTATGTACATGAACTGTGCCATATCATTTCACAGCGCGGCGTCTTCCTGATGTGACCGTGATTATGCAAAATGTCTATCATCAGCAGACTGCTAAGAATGACACTTGGAGAAAATGTCTCATAAATGGCCCAATTATACCCAAAACGACTTCTTTTCAGCACCGAGATTAGAAACTTCGGAAGTCAGTTGTGTAAGATACATTGTAGATGAGTAAGATCTCTGCAGGGGCCACACACACAAAGAGGACTGCCGTTAGATGACAAAGGCTGAATCAGTGGTCAGAATGATGTCTCATTGTCAGCGCTGCGTGATGTAGAAATTGTAGACTGTTGTATCTTTATTCTTTTATATTATTATTGTTATATTTATTGTTACTGTATTGTTACACTGTGACCATATGTTAAAGCTGAACTCCATCCTTCCCTGTACTGGCTCCTCTCCTGAGACTGCTTACTCTGATTTCTCTGCACACTGGGAGCTACTAACATTAGAATGTGCATTAGAAGCTGCAGCAAGTCAGATAGAGCCCACTTTATTTCCTGGCTGGAGGACGTCCAGCATCATCTATCCTTTCCTCTCCAGCCTGACTGTCCCTGGCCCTGCCACTTTCAGTTATTTCAATCATGATGGCTCAGCATCACATGTGAGCTTTAGCTAGGATGGTCTCAATGCAAATGCAACCAGCTGAGGAATGCCCACTCCTCTACACCAGGGGTAGGCAAACTCTGGCCCTCCAGCTGTGGTGGAACTACAAATCCCACCATGCATCTGCTTCTGGGGGTCATTCCTGTGGTTGTCAGAGTCTTGCAGTGCCTCATGGGATTTGTAGTACGAGCTGGAGAGCCAGGGTTTACCCCTGCTCTAGACTGACACAGACCCATTGGGGCATTTTGATATTTGCATAACTCCTCCCAAGTGCCAGCACACTGTTTGGATCAGGGCTGAGGGCTCTTGAGAGGAGCACTATGTACAGCACCCTGCCGACCCCTCCCACCAGCCCTGATCTGTCTGCATTCCATACAGAAGCTCAGAGACCCAGTGAGGACATCACTGTCTAAAACAAGGGATGTAATGAAAATGGAAAGGTTTTCTTCAAACTTTTATGGTGTGGATGGGGGATGGAACCATGGAAGGCAAAATATAAGCCTATTAAACTTTAGCTTTGATCTCTGTTGGCCTCCACGGGCCTTCTAGAAGCCGAAGCTTTTGTTGGCATTGCTGTAACAAGCCCGTTACCATGACAAGCCGGCCATTAGTGATGCAAATAGTTTCAAAATATAATGGTCATAGGTTGTCAGTCCCCGAAATTGTTAAATCTCAGCATATTCATTATTGTAACTCTGACCCGGGATTCCCATACTAGAGTTCCCATGCTGATAATAACAAGGCTAAAGAAAATATTAAGGACTCCGGGAATGGAGACAGCATAGGAGAGGAAAACAAATATGGCCACCACATCTAAGGACCGGTACACTGCAATATATGACGTTTTTATTGTTGGGTTTAGATCTGTTTTAAAGTCATCTCTGAATTAGTGATGACACTGTCCTTCCTTCTGGAGGGCGGCTACTTTTGCTCCCCATGATCCCTGTGTGTGTTGTAAAGTAGTCACCGCTCCAAGCTCGCTCCTGTGATGGACTACAATCTCAATACAAATTAGCTAACTAGACATGAGATTGTAGTCCATTCCGGGAGTGAGTTGTGAGTGGTGACTACTTTACAACACACACAGGGACCATGGGGAACAAAAGTAGCCCCCCTCCAGAAGGAAGGACAGTGTCAGCACCAATTCAGAGATGATTTGAGGATCTACAGCCGAGTGATACATTAATAAAATGCATTTTTGTTAATAGTTCAGGTACTTGAATGTATTTTTAAGATTTATCTCCTGAGTTGAGTGTCACTTTGGATATATCACTGTCCTAAATCACAATATCTGATTAACCAAATGAGTGGTGTTACTATGTAAGAAGGCTTTTAACAAATTATTTTCACAGTAGGCTTATGTCCCCTTTAGCCCCGGTAACTCAATCTCGTATGTCTACATTGAATTGATGGTAGAGGCAAATTACTATTGATTGACTGTTGACTTTTTTAAAGGCTACACTAGCCACAAATTATTATATGACTGGAACGTCGGCATTTCTGAACACTTCCCCAGTCAATACTCAGCTGTTACATTGTGCCAATTGTAAAACATACTTTACCCACAGAAATGGTCCTCACCAATCGAATTTAGTGGCCATTTGTAGATAGAAATGTATCCCGACAAACAATTTTTACTTACACTCAATATTCTCTTACCTACCTTGTCCTTATTTGGGAATTGAATGAAATATAAAATTATTAGGCATGCACTGATATATCGGCCGCCGAAACATATCGGCCGAAAATGGAACTTTTCACATAGCCTGCCGAGCGCTGCGGGAGGAGAGCGCTGTGAGTGGCCGGCGTCTCTCCTCCCACACCGCTCAGCCTCCTATCACAGTCCAGCAGAGCGGTGTGTGGGCGGAGACAGGCCGCTATGTCACAGGAGGCTGAGCTCTCCTCCCTGCACCGCTCACTCAGCCTCCTGTGACAGCGTGTCAGAGAGGAGAGCATATCTATATATTTCTCCAAACTACTGTATAATAGATTCACTTATGGGTCTTGCAGTGGAGAGAATTTAAAGTATCAGCATTTTATGGTCTCAGTGGAACACAGTTAGTCTGTTCACTTTTTTGTTTTGATAAAGATGAATAGGAACCTCAAAGTCCCATCCACCAACAACACAGCCCCCCTTCCCCTGTTGATGAGCTCCATCAAAACAATGACAATGAAATGCTGTTGCTTTTCTGCAGCATTGTTTTAAAATGATTGTGCTGAATGTTTTACATTTATTTACCTATACCCCTTTAAAACCCTTCCACTCCCACCATGTGCCACCAATTCACTAAAAATAATTTTTCTTATACAGGAGTTGCTTAAAATCTGTACACATATAGGTGGTTGGAGTGTGGTATGGCTTTCAGTTATTGTGGCCTCATAGGGGGCCCAACGTATGATCTTTCACACAGAGTTGGGCATCCTGAGGCGGGGTGTCAAGCGGAGCAGGTACCAGGTCACAACGCGCCGTGATGTCACACGCTGTTTTCTGCCGGCAGCCAAATTGGTCATGGACACCGGCAGAGAGAGGAGGGGACCTTCACCCAGCGGGATAAGGCATGCCGCCAGGTCCCCTCCTCTCCCCACTGCCAGTCAATGGTGTCACCTAGGTGCGGGCTGCACCCCCCTAGTGACGCCCTGCACATGGACCCACATCATTCAGAAAACGCCCCTGCTACCAGGTAAGTTGTCTACCTAGGAATTGACGCTTTATCCCACCCAAAGCTCTACAAAAGCTCTGGGCACAGTGGCTTAGTGGTTAGCACTTCTACCTTGCGGCACTGGGTGTCTCTGATTTGTATCCTGGTCAGGAAACTTTCTGCAAGGAGTTTGCCTCTTCCCCTTGTGCTTGTGTGCGTTTCCTCCGGGTACTCCAGTTTCCTCCCACACTCCAAAGACATGCTGGAAGGTTAACTGGCTCCTAGTGTGTACGCATGTGAGATAGGAAGCTTAGATTGTAAGCTCCTTGAGGGCAAGCACTGATGTGAATGTGCAGTATGTAAAGCAATGTGTAGATTGTCAACGCTATATAAATACCAACAATAAATAAAAGAAATACATTTAATTATCTGAGAAAACACAAAGTTTGTTTCCTCCATATCAGACATAAACCCTGGAGCTCCTTACCATGTGAAGCTGAGAAACCTTGGAGACAATCCTGCCAGCCAGTGACTCACTATAGATTTGTAGCATGTGTACATACAATATATGTAGAGCACACATTGTATACATTTTTTAAGTGTTTTATATATAGGTTTATTTATTGATGAATATACTTGATTGATTGATTTTTTGATGCACTCTATTACTTTTATATTTATTAGAGATGTAGCCCAAGTGGTGTAGCAATTAACCTTATTAGCTATTTGATGGCCCCCAGAGCAATTAGCATTTATGATTATTTGAAGAACGTTATCTTCGTTAATTTGTCTAGTTGGTTGTCATTCACTCCCAAAATCCTTGATGTTCCTGGAATGAGTCATGTGTCTCTCTGGGCTTGGCGTGCATTAGTGGTGGTAATCAGCAGGTATTTTGTCTCTTTCTAGAGATTATCCTCAACGATGCTAATTAGCAAGAACGGGAAGAGATGAAATGGAATCCTTCTGTGGAACCATAATAATATTATGTGGGTGAACCTTTAGGTTAGAGGTGGTTATATATTCATTGATGCCCTGCAGCTTACCCTTTGATAGCTGTACATTAATAGATCTTAAAGGAGTATAGATTAGAATATCAAAAAGAGACAGGAAGTCGGAGACTGATTAATATGTTATGAGGGATCCCTGCGTATTTCCATGTGAATTAGATAAATATTAGATCATCTGCAATGAAGGCTTGGGGAATGACTTGTGGATTATTGCAGAATTTTAAAGGGGAACTAAAGACAAAATAAAAAATGACACATACTGTATAATGAAGTTTGTGACTAGCACTTGTCTCCCCTGTAACATAGTTTTATTACCTTCCAAACAAACAAAAAACAAGAGCGCCCAATCTAAGTGTAGACACGCTTTATTCTTAAATGGTTTAAGGCTCATTCACAAAAGAAAAAGCCGGCACGTACAGCTCCGTGCTGCGTGCACGGCCAGTGGTATATCTTGGTTTTGTGCTGCCCTAGGCAAGACTAAACCCAAGCACCCCCCCATCCCTAATCTAAACTGGTCCCACCCCTTCCTGTTTAAGACATTTTGAATAACCTGTCAGTTGCGGGATACAGCGTGCACGGTGTATCTAGATTCCGACAGGTTGTGCTATCAACGCAGCGGGACGCTCTAGCTCTACCTTTGCAATAGCCACCTTCTCTATTCCTTGATTGGCTCCCTAGTTCTGCAGCTGCAGCACCGATCTTCTGCCTTAATATGCTGGGCCCTCTAATTCTGCCTTGGCCGCTGGGCTCTGTATCTCGCCCCTCTCTAGAGACATAACCCTGAATGAAGTTTATAGGCTGCATTTCCCCGGACTCACCACCACGGAGGTGTCGATGAGCACGATGAACATCTGGATCTCACCCCTTGGGATCCTGCGGAAGCTTCTCCGCTGCCTGAAGTCAGAAATTTGGGTGCCGGTTTCCTATGGAGGTCCGAACTGCCAGTGCATCTGGACGAAGGTCACACACATCAATACATTGCACAGCACATTGACCAGGAAGAGGAAGGAGCTGCAGCATACATGTAGGAGTAGGCGGCATAGGTGGACACGTTGATCCCCCAGTCAAAGAAGCACCAGGTCCTGGAGTACTGGCAGTAATTTATGAATTATTTATAATAGGTTTTTTATTTTTTTTCTCTCACCTAACTGGTTTGGGGGCAGCATTTTTTGGCACCCCCCTGGAAAGTGCCGCCCTAGGCAAATGCCTAGTTTGCCTTGCAGTAGATACACCCCTGTGCACGGCTGTATCGGGCAGCTCCCGACAGGTGCTGCGTGTGATTAGTACACAGCCCCTGTCCTTCTCTATCAGTGATCTAAACAGCTGCACATTTCTATTCACAGCCGCCAGTCACAGCCAGCAGCGTGAGATGCCATAGCGACCCAGGCGGCACACAGGGCATCAGGAATGTCCTGGTCGGGCACCGCTTAAAAATGAGAAGGCCCCATACCGGCCGCCTGAGTCGCTATGGTGATTGTTACGCCACTGCTTGGGGCACTCGGACTGCAATACTAACCTCCTCTATGGCACTGTCCCTTTTCAATACCTCTTTTCCACCACAAGATGTTCCCAGTCTTTCAGGCTGCATAACACTCAGAGTCCTTTCAACTAGAAAGACAAGGGACGTGCTGTGAGAGCAGGTCATCATGGACCCGTCCTCAAAAGTGGACATCACCACACACTCATAGTGGATTGGTGCCCTGAGCAGTATTGATGTCATCTCATCGGCAAAACTCTTTGCCTAACTGAAAACGACCACTGGGAGAAGATACAAAGAGCAGGAGAAACCTGCACGCCACATGACCAATCTGAAGGCATCTGGAAAAGGTAAGTATAAAAAAAAGCATAAAATACTCATGGGAACTCATGGGAGGAAGGGGTTTTTGGGAAGCAGGTCGATGTAGTTGGGCGTTAATGATAAAAAATATTGTATCAGAAGACATTTCGAATTATTCTTTGGCCACAGCTTGTCTATTATTTCTAAATTCTTTGAGAAAATTATTATACTTATATACGCCAACCCAAACCTCACAAGTGTATAATTGCAATACTATTGACAGAAATTGAATGATTGATAAGTATGGCTTTTAAAGTGTCAATGTGCATATAAAGAGATATTCAGTCAGATGAACAATGTATTACCAACTTCCATTTTTACATTCTTACCGCCAACTTCCTGCTATAGCAATCATGTATGATGTCTAAATAAGACCGCACAGTACAGTAGACCAGCATTTCTCCATTTGTTTTCAGTCATGACACCCTTTGAAAAATCTCGAGGCACCCCAATCTAAAATGTAATGGATTTTAAAGTGGGACCTGCAAAGACATGCAAAAAAAGTGGGGTTCCCCCTTCACATTGATGTCCCTCTTTAAATCAGAAACCCCACTTCGCATCAGAATCCCCCATTTCACACCAGATTCCCCCTTTACATATCAGGAGCCCTCTTCATATCAGAATCCCCCTTTCACATCATAGCCCCCCTTTCACATCAATGTCCCCCTTTCACATCAGAGCCCCCCTTTCACATCAAAGCCCCCCTTTCACATCAGTAGCCCCCTTTTACACCAGATTCCCCCTTTACATATCAGGAGTCTCTTTCACATCATAGCCCCCCTTTCACATCCGTGTCCCCATTTCACTTTAGAGGCCCCCTTTCACATCAGATGCTCCATTTTCACATCAGAGCCCCCTTTAAACTTTAAAGCCCCCTTTTCTTTCTTTAACATCAGAGTCCCCCTTTCACATCAGAGACCCTCTTTTCACATCAGGGACCCCTTTTCACATCAGAGTCCCCATTTCACACCAAAGCCCCCCTTTTTACCTCAGAGTCCCCCTTTCACATCAGTGTCCCCAGTCCCCCCTTCATCAGAGTCCTACCATCACACAATTTCGAGGGACACCTGAGGAAGCCAGAAGGTGCCCTGGTTGAGAAAAGCTGCAATAGGCATCAGAGTCTGACCATGCTGCCCAGTGCAGTCTAACAGACCTGGTCAGACACGTTCCTTTCTTCCTCTGCAGTACAGTAAGGACACCTGGGGCTCATTACTCATTGATTCCACTGAAAAGGAAGCACATTTTGCAAGACAGTAAAAAGGTATTTAATGGCATTTCTAAGTGAAAATTAGATAAAAATGATAACATACAACAGTACAGGACCATTAAATGGAAATAAAAGTGTCAGGCTGAAATGGAGCATTAAGTATAAAAGGATGAAACAAAATAGTATATTATAGGAAGAAACAGAAGATACCAAACACTTCGGGATATTAATGGACAACAGTCAATAACTGCTTGGGGTAAATACTCATTAGGATTTGGGGCCTCGGAGCCACATGTATAGATTAACATACACAGCTCATGAAACAGAAATGACACAAAACAGCTTCTCGTAATTAATAAATTACAAGGAATCAGCAGAATAATTTAGAGCGCCGTGCGTTGTACAGTTGCGCACAGAAATCTGTAGGGGGATTTTACATCAATGTGTTCGAGCTGTTAATTAAATTAAAGTGTTCAGCCTGTTACAGTTTAACAATATTTAATAGAGTATTAAAGTATGACTCATACGCAGGCGTCTGATTAAAGGAGAGCTCCAGTAAGCAGAAGAACCTGCTCATAAAGTATTTTCCTTAAAGCAGAACTTTGGGTAAAAATGTTCTTAACCTTGCCTTGTTGCGACCCCTGCATTGCAAGGGTTAAGTGCTTGCTTTTGTCCAAGTTAAAAAATGTACAAAGTTATACTCACCCCGAAGCTCCGAGCCGGTTCGTGTTAGAAATACAGGGTGTGTTAGTGTTAGGGAGTAGAGGGGCAGCAGGGGTTCCTATCTCCCAACGACCGGGTAGTTGTTTTCAACATTTAGCCCTGCTTTGGGCAAGTGGAGCTAATTGTACAGCAGGGAACCTGCTGCTTTTTTTTTGGCATAAGTGATCTCGGCGATGTCGCAGAGATCACTTGTATGCGGCATGCATACAGGGGGGGGGCCATTGAGGAACCTGGCCTTGGGGCAGCGAGGAGAGTAAATCCGGCCCTGGATGTCAGAAGCCCTTTACCCTCTCTCCCAGTTTGGCTGTTCTATAATAACACATCTAGAAACTACTTAAAGTGACTGGTGCTCAATTTTCTGTTCACATCCCACAACTCGGCTAAGGTTCCACCCCTGAGAGTGAAATGTCAGCTCTTCTCCTCTGGCCTTCAGGGGGCACTACACCAATAAAGATTAAAGTGACATTAAACCCTCAGATTTTTTAACATAAACCAATACTGTAATGTGCGCCTTACTGTAATCCATGGTTGTTTCCCTTCTCTTTGCTGCTCTTCCTTTTAAATCTGTATCTCTTCTCATGCTGGGGGAGAACTTCCCTTTGCAGCTGAGTGCCTCTTCCTGTAGTGCTGGCTCAGGTTGTGAACCTGCACAAAGACACCATGTATCCATTCCAGAGACAAGGCAGTCTGCTGCAAAACAGAAGTTCTGCCAGCATGAGAAGAGATACAGATTTAAAAGAAAGAGCAGCAAAGAGAAGGGAAACAACCATGGATTACAGCAAGGCGCACATTACAGAATTGAAAAAACACAAACAAGGGGCGCCTTTCCTGGTGCAGACAAATTTATTAAGAACAAAAGACTGCGTCATCACACAGTCTTCTTTGCTGGCACACAGGCACGGCTGTACAGCAATCACAGGCTTCTTCCTTGGTCCATGTACTTACTCTTTATACCAGGGGTCCTCAAACTTTTTAAACATGGGGCCAGTTCATCATTTCCCGCTCGCATGCGCCGCACGGCGCGCGCTAGTGGGCGTTGCTGATCTAGGGAGCTTGGCCCAGCCGAACGGGCCGGGCCAAGGACCCTGGCGGGCCGGATCTGGCCTGCGGGCCGTAGTTTGAGGACCCCTGCTTTATACTGTAATAATGCCGACCTTTGTGAGTATGTTTCACATTCACTTTTGCTTTTCTTCTTAATAAATTCGTCTGCACCAGGAAAGGCGCCCCTTGTTTGTGTTTTTTCCCTAGATTTTGCAGTCTCCCTGGCTAGTTTGGGGCAGCATCCTGCAGACTTTCTACAACCTGCTTCAATTTTAAACAGATTTTGCTTTCTATTATGCTTTTTATTGCACTGTTATATCCTGGTGAGCAGTCCTATCTGTCGCTTTTTTTGTTCATATCTGCACATTACAGTATTGTTTTATGTTGAAAAATCTGAGGGTTTAATGTCACTTTAATGAACAAAAAAAAATATAAAATACAATTACTGAAATAAACTAAAGGGAAAAGTAGATTTAGTTTTTAAGCAAAAATCTTTATTTTACCAATATCACTCAGCTCATTCCTACAAGCAATTAAGAGGAGTAACAATACCAACTTTTAGCAGATGAAGCTCTAAGGGTTTCTGAGAGATAACACTCTTGGGATTACAATATTACCAGCAGCATTGACTCTGTTAATTCGGTTCTTCAGCATTGTAAGATACATACTGTAAAGGTAAATTAGAATAACTCGATAATGAAGGGTAAACATGCCCAGCAATTGTTAGAGGGGGCATCTAATTTCTCAATATATAATTTTGCACATCAGTGTCCCTGTGGCTTAGAAGACTTGTGCCGCATCTTCCTGGCAGGTATTTATCAGGAACTTGTTCAATGTGCCTCCCCTTGGTTAAGTAGCTTTGACATGGATGTTCCCAGCCTGACACCGAGATATGATTTAATGACATTCCTGTAGCATGTCCCTGGCTCTGTGCGTCTGGATACCAAGTGACAGCCTGTCCGTAAGCTCTGTGATGTTGCACCGGCACTGGTTAAATGGAAATCATTTTCTAGCAAGCAGGGAAAGAGAAGAACAGATGCCACTCATACAGTTCCCCCGAGAAGGCAGCAAACATTTCTGTACACAAAGAGCAATGATTGGAAACATCAGCGTAAAGATTATCAGTAGATGAGGAGTGGATTCAACCGCATGGTGGATTCACTGTGAATCCAGGGAGTTCGAGGTGCGCAGTTCTGGTTAATTTATTTCTAAAGGACCCATAATGCCCTGCGTGACCTTTCAAGCTGTGGCCTACAGTTCTACAATGGCCAATAATTGGGGCTCTGTTATGTACCAGACATAACTGTAGATAACTGCCGCACTCCTTACCGAATGCACCTTGTGGTGAAAGGTGGGTGCTAAAGCTACTGCGGATGGCATCGCACATTACAGTGGAACGAATTGACAGATTACTAGATGGGGTTGGGCACGACCCCGTTGTCATGGTGCACATCGGCACCAATGACAAAATAGGAGGAAATTGGATTACATCAGAAATGTCCCTAGCTCACCAATAGATGATGTCCAAAATAAAGCGTCTTTTATTCACGCATATTGTCACATCAAAAATGCAATGTTTTGGGGCCACGCAGGGTCCCATTTTATCAGGCTTAATATAAGCATATAAGCTCCTGCACTTTTTGGAGGGACGGGTGCTTTGCTACATGCATTTGAGCACTCAGGTGAGAACAGGCACAATAGAAGACAATGGGATTTTTAACACTGAGTATTTTGTAAGTTGGAGTTACAAAACACTCAGGCATTAGCAGGGCCTTAAAGAGCTAGATTTGAGGAAGGAACAGAGAGTACCACCTACTATGAATACAAAATATTACAATAAACAATATTTAGAGGGTTATTCACAAAGCTAGCTAAAGGATCAGCCGTAGCTCCAGCTGTTCCTTCGGCTAGCTTCGGCCGCCGGAGCCCTTCCGTTCAGGGCTCCGGCGAGCCGAGCAGCTCAGCCGAGCCGAAGGCACATGCTTCGGCTCGACTGAGCCGAACTGAAACCCGAAGTGGGGCGAAAGGCTGGCCATTGGCAGCTGGGCTCTAGCATTTTTTTCTACTTTTTTCACTGTTTTGTTATTCTGCTCGGTACCACGGAGGTACCGAGCAGGATAGCCGAGCCGCATGGCGCTCGGCAGCATTCGCTTATTCACTCACTGTTGTTCTTACCCTATGAGAATAGGCCGAAGGGAGGCGAGTAGCCTGCCGGAGGTTCGGCTCAGCCGTTCCGGATGTTGGCACTGAGCGTAGGGAGGCTGGACACTTTATTCTCAGTGCATGCTCAGCCCCCGGACCACACAACATCGTTGGTTGCTATGGTGCTGTGCAGCCAACAGCATCCCAGCAACCAATTAACCCCTTCATGACTGAGCTTGTTTTTGGTTTCTGTTCGTAAATGACTGACACACTTTTGACATTTTTGCTGTGTGATTCTTCCACGTCAGTAATATACTTTCTTACAAAGTGCACCCACACATATTATATATTGTTTTTTAGAGGACAGATAGGGCTATATATTTATATCACATATGTGTGTCTAACGCCTCACTTAGGACAAATACAAATTAAAAAAAGAGGAAAAAACGTAAAAAAAAACTTTTTTTCCCAGTTTTGATTTGTAGTATTTTTTTTTAACAAAACCAGCACAGCTAAAAAAAAATGCAATACATACATTCATTTATTTGTCCCTTATTTTTAATTTTTTTACACTTTTCACTATTTTTTTTAATTTATTTACACTTTTCACTTTTTTTATACTGACAAATTTTATTTATTTAATTATATCAGGCAGTCATTGTGAATTAATCTCACTATTACTGCTTGATAAATTAATACATTTTTTTTATTATCAGGCTGCTTCAAACTTCAGAACAGCCGATAATAAGTTAGTGACACTGATCCTGCAGCAGTTCAGGATTCAGCTGTCAGTGAATGTTTCAGAAAACTTAAACATTCTACTTTCAAGAATAGATACATTATGTGTCTAATACATAACATTTTGTATCTATTCTTGAAAGTCAAAAGATAAAAAAAAAAAAAAGCCAGTATAGCTTGAGAGAGATATCTCTCGATCTATACGAGCTGTCAGAATGCCGGCAAAAGCCGACATGTGTCTCTGCTTTGCTGTGACTCTCAGACACCCGATATTAAGGTATCGGGTGTCTGAAAAAGGTTAACCCTTTCAGTAATGGATCTCTAGATAGTTAGACATCTATTACTGAAAGGTAACCGCTGATTCTCAGCGGTTAGCAGCCTTCTAGTGCAGCAAATAACTCGTCACGTACACATTTGGTCCCTTTGTGGCTGGACGTACAGTGTACGTCTCCCGTCACGAAGGGGTTAAGCTGTGGGCCAACTAACACTATATGGGCCAACAGCATCCTAGCAACCAATGACGCTGTGGGCCAACAGCATCTTTGCAACCAATGAAATTGTGAGCTAAGGCATGGTTGGGGGGTGGCACTGAGCCTAGAGAGGCTGGACACTTCATTCTCAGTGCATGCTCAGCCCCTGGACCCCATAACATCATTGGTTGTTATGGTGCTGTGCACCCAACAGCATCCTAGAAACCAATTAAGCTGTGGGCCAACTAACACTATGGGCCAACAGCATCCTAGCAACCAATGACACTGTGGGCCAACAGCATCCTAGCAACCAATGATGCTGTGGGCTGACAGTGTCCTAGCAACCAGTGGCATTCACATCTGGTTTGACAGATGTGAATGCCTGTTTGTGGTCTGTCTGTGGTCTGACAGTGTCCTAACAACCAGTGATGCTGCGGACCAACAGCATCCTAAGAACCAGTGGTGGGGAAGTTGGGAGGTGGGTGAGGTGGCATGGCCCTGCTTGCTCTAAAATGACATTGGGAGTAATGACCTCTAGTTTTCTTATCTCGGAAATGGTGGTATTTGCTGCAGCCCTAGTGACTTATTACAAAAGCATTTATGGCATTTTTGTGAATTTGATGCAAGAGTTTTAGATATAGCCAAAACTCCACAAATGTGTTGCAAAGCTTTTATTGGAATGCCCACAAATATGCATGTAATGAGCCCCTTGCTCGCTCGGCCCACTCTCCCGGCACTCCTTAGATTTCAGACCGCAGCGTCTGATATTTCGGACATCCGATAATTTGGGATTCGAACTACAGCTCTGTGCCGTTCGTATCCAATGGTGATAGCTCACAACAAACACCAAGCAGGCTGCATGTAAGTTCAAACCGGAATCACGTTTATTGGATGCACACACACACTTATATAAAACAACAGTTTGAAGGTGGCCCAACCGACCACCTTCCTATTGGTCAACTGCAAACTATCCTCCAGTCCTCACCTAGGTCCTCTCCGCCATGCAAATGAGGACTTGAAACAGGGCAAGCAGTGATTGGTCCGATATGTATAATGACACAGAAGTCCCAGGAGATAAAGTATTCCAAGGACCATGACAATGCATAAAACCCTTTTACATCCCCATTAAGGTTACATGGAAGAGGAAATGTTCAGACATGTTGGAACAATTTTGCTTTTGTATATAATCTTAGGGATGTTTCACAGCAGCAGAGTTGGGCTGCGGTGGGCTAGATTGATGAATTTCTCCACAGTGTCCAGAGCTATGGAGGGTTGTTTTAAAGCTCTTTTTCTGCTTGTTAAAGTGACATTAAAGTGAAACTTTTTTCCCCCCTTCCCAATCCTGCTGTAGGGACTTACCTTAAATGATGTCTCTTAATCTGATCATCTTTTTCTTTACTTTCCTTTTCAGCTGTCCCTCCAGCGCTGGTGGGAGTCTCCGATCCAGCGCTGACTCCTCTGTCCTCCTCTTCTCTGAAGCACCACGATGTCTGTGCGGGTCCTCCATAGACTTACCTTGCGCCTCTCCTCGTCTCCCGGCCGAACATCTAAATTGCCATGCGCCCGCCCCAAGATCCTTTGCGGCCGCCCGAGGAAATTTGCAGATGTTCGGATGGGAGTGCGCGGTTGAGACACAGGTAAGTAACCCTTTGAAAAAAAAAAATTTAAAATCGTTTTGCATATATCTACTGCTTGCTAGCAGTAGATGCTCGGAGCATACCCCTTTAAGCATGTGTAAGTATCATTATGTCCATATTCTGGGCACAGGTGCACTTTAAGAATAACACATACATTGGTGTAATACCCCTTTAAGCATGTGTAAGTATCATTATGTCCATATTCTGGGCACAGGTGCACTTTAACACAGAATAACACATACATTGTATTTATGAAGTGATTCTTTAGAAATACAATCAATTCTAATTCCTTCAATATAATCTCTTTCACTCAGTCCATTATTGCATTCCATAATTGACTCATTATAACAACGGTAACTGTGCTGCCCCTTCCTGTAAAGCTGTTGGTTGGGGTTATTTCTCTGAATAAGTTCAATACAGCAAAACAAAAGCTTGTACTCGGATTAGCTGGCCAGATATTGTAACTCTTGTTTTTCAGGGTATCTCCATTAGTTATTGTCAGGATAAATTACACTTGTTGTGGGCCAGTGACCTATCCCATTACCCAGAGTGCTCCGAGCAAATGTAATTTCGTTATTAGCTAATATGCATTATGTTCTCTTAATCCTTTTTCATAATTTTTGGCACACAACCAATGAGTCACATATGAACAACAGACTGGGGCTGTTCTGCTTATTCATATTTTTGTTATTTTGCAAAAACAAATTGAGTCACATGTGTGCAGTGAAAATCCTTAATCAATACTCATGTAGATCATAGACTGGGTAATCACAGATGGTGTTGGTCGTGGTGAATGCTGTGGTCAAAAGTTGGACTTTCACTGCTTAAGTTTAGTCTTTCCTGGAGAACCTCTTTAAATGGACCTCTCAGTAACTTTACAGGTCTGCATTAATACATTCCTGGCAGTCCACAAAGTAGCAGCATCAATGATAGCACTCAACGTTCCAGACCTAAAACTATTGCGTTCCAGGGTGCTACTGAAAGCTCAAATAAAGAGTGGGGAAAGGTAAGTGAACTTTTTGCAATAGCTAGCCATAAAGTCATCGGGGCCTGGGCATTTATTGACCCTATAAAGCCATATAGACATTTATTGGCTTTTTAGTCATAAGAACCTCTTCAGTGGAAATAGGTCAGTCCAGGGAAGTTCAGGAGTGCCAATAAGTGAAATACTAGAGAACAAAGCATCAGCATGAGTTATGACATAGGGTCAACATGGGCATGTAAGTGAGACAAATAAGAACGACATTCCCGAGGGATTCTCACCAGGTTATACTAGTCAGTCCCTGACGGCTGATCTTTAGTCAGAAGGGTTTATAAGTAGAGTTCAAAGTGCGATGTCTACGGGCTAGAAGAGAGCCCTGTTTACCCTTAACATAAAATTTATGGACCCGGCGTATGTGTTTGTCAGCTCTATCCATCAGTAAAGTACCTGGCTCAAGCCTAGTCTTTTCAAGAGATTGCTTAGTAGTAAGAGAAGGGTCGGATTGAAAGGCTGCTAAGAGAGCCTGGAATTCACGTTCTGGTTTCTGGAGCCATCGCATCCAAAGTTTCTTAGCCAAATGAATACAAGTGATGCGTATACAGGGTTTTTGGGCCTCCAATAAAGTTGTAGGAGCCATATTAGGTGTTTCATTAAGAGAGACGTAGTCTGAAAGGGCCTGTTGGAACGTCGCATGAAAAGGAGGCATCTGACAGCAGAGAGTTGTTCAGGGTCCAGGTTGCGTCCCTAGTACACGTCAATAAAGAAGTGAGTGTCAGAAGGACCGCACTATGATCTAACTATGGGACATGATGGATCTATGATTGGGCAACCAAAGGGAGATTAGCATGTGTCAAAAAGATATGAGCAATATAATATAATGTCTGGTGTGGGTGGGAAACAAAATGTATATTCTCTATTTTGGTCTTACCATTAGGCAAAAACACCCGTGAAAAAGAGGTACTAAAGTATTTTCGAGCTGATGAACTGGAAAATGTGCTTCCTGTAAGCAGATGACATCTGCTTTAAGAGACTGAAAAGTTCAGAAGGCTTTTCTGTGTTTGGTTGGATAATTCAGGCCCTTCATGTTGAGGAACAAAATAGTTGTGTGAGTGGACACCTTGGGCTCTCAGAGAGGGACCACAGCAGCACAAGGAGGAAGGGAGAGGCACAATGAGGGGAGGTGTCGAGATAGTGGAGAGTGGAAGAAAATAGGAGTAAGGGAGCGAACAGAGATGGAAAAAATAAGAGGTAGAAGAAGAAAAGTATAGCCTGAGAGTAGAAAAGAGAAGTGGAGCAGCATTTTTAAAAAAAACAACCTGCAATTATTTCTGTGCCCTAGACCCAACTCTATAAACCTTCTAAGTTCCTGACATCGCAATATACAGATTTTATATTTTTTCAAAACTCCTTTACCTTTTCACATAAAAAATTCACCCTTAAGCTCCAGTTAAGTAACTCTCCCTTGGCTGAGGTGAAACCATCAGTCTGCTGCAGGCAGAATTAAGCATTCCCTCAGTTTCCCAGTCCATGATGCCACCTTCCTTCCAGAGAGAAAAGCAGATGAAGGCATTGTAAGAGGAGTACTATGATCTATGTGAGAAGTAACCAATACCTTGAAGTGTTACACTTACACATTACTTATTATGCATTCACTTAACATGAAAATGCAATATATTAGATGGTATATCATAGTTACATAGTTACATAGTATCTGAGGTCGAAAAAAGACACAGGTCCATCAAGTTCAACCCATTGCCTGTATGTATGTGATTCTGCATGTGTATGCGTGTGTATGGATCCCTGTGTGATCTTATTTTTTAATGGTACCTGTACCCCTGTATGTTACGGGCTCTGAGAAAATTGTCCAAATGCTTTTTGAATGATTCAACACTCTCAACTGATACCACTGCTTGTGGCAGCGAGTTCCAGACCCTAACCGTTCTAACTGAGAAGAAGCCCCTATGCCCCTTGTGTTTAAATCTTTTCTCCACCGGTTTTAGGTGTACTTCATCTTTGTTATGGAGTTTACAGTAAAAAGCTTATTGCTGATGTTGCCATCATCATTGAACATCTTGTACATCAAAATCATGTCCCCCCTAATCTCCTCATTTCCAGCGTGAACATATTTAAGTTTAGTAACCTTGTCTCATAGCTTTGGTCCTCCATCCCCTTAATTAGTTTAGTTGCCATTCTCTGGACTCTTTCCAGCTCAAGGACATCCTTCCTGTGTATTGGTGACCAAAACTGAACCGCATACTCCAGATGAGGCCGAACCAGCGATCTATAAAGTGACAATATTATTGCTTTGTCTCTATAGGGTTATGGTGAAGTAAGCATACATGAATCTTCTAACAGAAATTCTGTAAAAACAAAGAAAAAGAAAATTACTTTGTTGAAACAACCAGTATTCACATATTGTCACTTTCTTGTGGAGCAGAATCCATACAACCAAGGACAGGTTTGTGGGAATAAAAGTGACAAAGACATATGGGTTGAGAACTTGAGATATTGGTTGGGATCAGCCCAGGCAATGGCCTAGCCATGGAAAGCCAGGAGATTGGATTTGTAATTATAGAACATCAGAGGATGATGCACATTTGGAAGATTGGAATTCAGACAGTGTAAGGTTTACAGATGAAGCATTTCCTCTACAGACATTCTATTTCTATCCGAATCCACATATTGATTTTCCAATCATGTAGTGTATCAAATCATTTTCTAAACTAGATCAAGAAATTTGTTCCCCCTCTACAGTTTTTCATAATGAAGATAACTGCTTCTGACGGCACATTAGATGACTGTCCAGGGAATGTTTCCATCTGGATTAAAGGGTGACGAAGACACGTGCTGCATGTAAGATTCTGGAGATAGTATTTGGGCTTCAATACGTAAAAAAACAATCACTTAAAGAACCTCAAATCTAAATTGAAGAGTAGCATAGGTACCCATATATAGAAGGAAAAATAGCTAATTTGTATTTATAAAATTCGTTTTCAGTCTATTGTTTTATATTAACAGATATTTTTAGCAAAGTAATTCTGCCACTAAAAAACATAAATGCCATTACATGTATTCATCATATCCCATTGTGGCTTTTACAGCATTCTCCCCCATGCTCTACATGTAACAGAATTATTTTTTTGGGATGTACTCCTCCATTACTTACTCCTCATTTGAAATTTTGTGAGTCTTCCTTTATTCCATGTTTATTCTTCCACCAGACATATTTGATATCATTTGTCCCCCTTCCATGGGTTTCACACTCCTCCACCAAACATTGGCTGGGTTGCACTTCAGACTCTCTTCCAGACATAGGCTGGGTGCCACTTGTGTTTCTCCTATGGGCTTCACATTCTTCCTGACTGACATGGTTAGGTGTCACTTGTCCTCCTCCAATGTGAATCTCACTCCTCCTGACATAGGCCAATAGTCACTTGTCTTCCTCCCATGTGCTTCTCACTTCCCCTCCAAACAGGGCTTAGGCCCCCCTTGTCATGTAGCCATGTACTTTTAACTCCTGCTCAATATATGAGTCTGGTGTCACTTGTCTTCCTCATATGTGCTTCACACTCCTCCTCTAGACATGGTTTAGGTGTCAGTTGTTCACCCCCCAGATGTTTCACAGTCCTCCTTCAGGCATAGCTCAGGTGTCATCTGTCCTCCTCTATGTGCTTCTCACAGCTCCTCCAGACATGGCTCAGATGTCACTTGTCCACTTTCCACATGCTTTAGATGTCTCCTGGAGACATGTGCATGGTGCCACTTGTCCTCCTTCAATGTGCATCAGTTTCTTCCTCCAGACACGGGTCATGTGTCACTTTTTTGTCCTCCTAGGATACATGATTTTAACTGCTTCTTTATCCTGCCTCCTGCTCAGCTAATTTGTCCTCAGGTCTGCTTCTTGCTCAACTCTCCTTCTCAATTCTCATTATCGGCTTCAGCTCCCCTTCTCCGTCTCAGGTCTTTTGCCACCATCTCACAGCTCTTTTTTGTTTTCACAATTGCAGCTACTGCCACTGTCTCCATCTCATCCTCTTCACCTCACACCTCCAACTTCTCTCACCCTTTTAGTTATCCACCTTAGCTCATCCTCATTACCTGCCATCATGTTACCTGATAGTCACAGCCTCTACTCTCTACTCTCTATTGTATATAGTGTAGTAGTTACACTGCTGTCTTCACATGCAGACTCTGGAAGTCAGTTTGCTGGGGGACTCATCGTGTATTAGCTTACAGTGTCCTTTCACTATTAAGGGATGGAACTGATGGCCCCCTAGGACATCACCATTCTTTAATAAAGGTTTCCCATGTGTGGCAAACCACTTGCGGAATGATGGCTGCAACAGTAGTAGAATGTTCTTAGTGTAGAAGTGACACCTTACATTGGTGTTTAGTGGAAATTACTGAATTAGTGGTCAGTATAGGTAAGAGGAACCCCAGGGTTCCACAGAAACAGCAGACTAGATAATATTTAAAACATTTACAGTTATGTTTTAATAGGAAATATTAAACACTTTTGTAGACATGTGACTATTGATCTTCCGAGTGCCATTGAAAATGACCTTGCACCCCTACTATGTGCCGGGAGCGCCCGCGGGTAAGCAGCACGGAGGGAACCCGCTGGCAGGAAGCAGCCTAAAAATTCCGGAGGCAAGGTAACAAAAGGCAATCCAAAGGGGTAGTCGAGCGCAATCCAAGGTCGAGGCAGGCAGCAAGGGTCAGAGGCGATAGTCGGTCCAGGGTCGGTACACGGGAAGTCAGCAGAGGGTTCAGGTAACAGGCAGCAAGGCACATAGGAGGAGAGCTTCATATGTAACACCAAGAGGTGGAATAACTCAGCACTGAGCCAGGGCTCTGGCCAGGTTTTTATAGCCAGGGGGTGTGAGTCCGCCCCCTGGTCTCCAAGGCGACCAGGAGACCTCCCTTCCCGAGGGCCAATGGCAGGCGAAAGGTGTGTGTGTGTGTGTGTGGGCTGGGGAACCTCCCCCAGCAAGGCCACAACTGAAGCTCAAACAGGTGCACGTGTGTTGCGAGCACGGCCCCGGGATGCGCGCGCAGCCTGTGTACTGCGCACGCGCACCCGGCGTGTAGCTCGCGCACGCGTAGTGGCCGCTGGAGCGCCCGTGGGTCTGCCAGGCTGAAGGGAGGTCTGTACCCTATGCCGTACCCTCTGACCCCGTGGGGGGGCGACGCCCCTGGCATCCTGACACCATGGCACGTGTGCCTTGGGTTGCTGTCGTCTGTTCTATAGCCTTCATCTACTTAATAAAGGTAAAAAATTGGAAAGTAATTACAAACAACATTGTTGGGGTGTATGTCAGATGACCTGCACTTAAAAGGACCGTTACACATATGATTAAAATAACAGCAAACACTTTTAGAAATGTTTAGTAATGACAATCTAGAAACACATACTTCTAGATAATTGCCGGCTTTGTATTCTTTGCATACCTTGTTTCTCTTTCTTTCCCAGTCTTCTGACAGTGGCCATTTTAATAAGGACAGATTACTAGATCTCCCTTTACTTTCTGGAACTCTGGCACATGTGACTAGGACATTTGACTAAGCACATCATCTCAGGGGAGGAAAATGCCTTTCCATAAGATCTCATGAGATTACAGATGAGATTTCCCAGCAATGCTCTGCTGAGGTAACCTTCACAGGAAGCAGTGCTTTGGGACATTACATCATTTGTGCCAGAAGTGGACCAGGAAGTGGATGAACTCTATTTGTATGTAAAATGAAAATCAAGTTTGTTTAACTAATGAATGTAACATGGTTTTACATCAGCATGCAGAACTAAATGCTGATTTGATTTTTAGTGAAAGGGGGTAAACGTCCACTTTAAAGGTTCTCTTGGTGAGGAAAGCAAATACTTACAGACCAATGTTCAACACTTAGATTTCTCTAGTCTGAATCAATAAAGACTTTAATGGCTACTGCAAGGAAATTCCACAGATAATCAGGTTATAACTGAATATATACATTGAAATGAGATACTTTGAAACACATTAGATACTAATGACAACTATTCCATATGAGCTAAGATATGGTAAGATAAGTTAAGGCCGGGATCCAAAGTAGCGTTAAAATCCAGGCAAGTAGCTAAATAGACAGTTAAAATACATATAAGTAAACTGTTAAACCAACCCAAATATTTATAAGTCTGCTTGGTCAGCAGTGTGATTCCCTGTTACACTGCATTATCAAGAAGGCAATACCACTATTTCCTGCTTTGCAGCATTATAGTCTCCTGGCTGGCTATTCTAAGGAGAAGTTCTGTCATCTGTTCCCTTTAAATCACTGCCATATGTTTAGCACTACCCACAGGTGCACACACACAAAAAAGGAGATTTTAATGAGATGTGAAAATCACAGCATATGATAATGAGTTCCTTTAACCTTAGAAGAGCTGCTCCTAGAATTCTGGGGAGAAATCTATACAACCTGGTCCTCACCCAGTGATATTGGGCCATCACATTGAGCAAGGATTGGGTCTTTTATGCCAGCCAGCTAAAATATAGACCTCAGTCTGCCCTTTATGCAATTGGGAAATTACAGGAAAAAGTTGGCCATTCCTATCTGGCTTTGCTGCTTCTTAATCTCCTTAGCTTCCTGATCTAACCAAGTTCAGAAAACTGTGGAACCAGCACACAATGATCTTCCAAGGAAGCTTTTTTTGAGCCTATTACGCCAGAAGAAAGTCATCCGTGCACCGAATGTGGATTGCGGGGACGCATGATAGGGGTGAGCTGTGCATTTCGTGTTTTCAGTCTAACCAGGTTCAGGGTTGGGATGTATTTAAAGTAACTGTGCCAATTGGCTTCTGAGGCATAGACAGCCAAATAGTGCCACTGTAAACTTTTTTCAGGGTTTAGGTCCGAATTAAAACAGGAAACACAAAAAGATAAAGCTTAGATTTGATCTGTAAGATGAGAAAGCCTCCATTCCAGGGTGTAAACCTAATGGAAGATATAGGTAGTTCCTTGTAGAAGATAGCTGTTGCTACATTTTACATAAATTAATAAATTGTATAATCAGACTGTAATGTGTCCAGCTTCAGGAGACCCAAATGTAAGGGGGGGTTAGTGTCCCCTTTGGCATAGGGATCCTCCTGGTCTCCAGACCCTCTGGGCAGGGCCATCTTTAATATTGATTGGCCCCTGGGCAAACATTTTCTGGGGCCCCCCACTCCCGACCCATCCCGATCCCCTAACCAATAGACGGCCCTGCCTCTGGGTTGGCTTTCCTGTTCACTTTCAGGGTATACACCCTGAAAAGCAGAGCAATGAAAGAATGTGGCCCAGTCTAATGAATCACGTTTTCTTTAACATCATGTGGCTGGCTGTGTGCGTCACTTTCCTGGGAAACAGCCCAAAAATTTCCCAGCACACTCACCGGCCAGCCATCAAAAAAAAAAGTTAATAACAGAGGCATTCTGCAGAATATGTAGAAGCCACACTGTCTCGTCAAGGCCCCTATGTGTAGTGTGGTCCTAACCAGTGGTGTATTTACCTTTGCTGCTGCCCTAGGCAAGGCATTTTGCCCTAGGCAAGGCAGCATCGCCGCCCTCAGCGAATCTGCCGCTCCAGGCAAACGCCTTGTTTGCCTCGCGGCAGATACGCCCCTGGTCCTTACTCTAATCTATGAGAGCCTCCAAAGGATGAATTGGGTGTCGGTTCGCTAGGAGGTAGCCCAACCTCCATAAAGGCATAGGGACACACCAGAAGCCCAGCACATCACAATGGCAGCTGAAGCCCGCCAGCGTGTTTCCACATCAAATCTAACAAGCAAAACGAATGGCAAATGCACTCAGCAATTCATAACTAGCCTTAAAGCAAGGTGCACATAGAAGGGCTTTAAACAGCACAACAGTAAAAAAAAAAAAACTTGCCAAAGAAAGAGATGGCACCAGGAAGCATTATGGGAAGAAGGCAAGCTGGTGGAGGCAGTGTGATTCTTTGAGCAATGTTCTGCTGGGAAACCTCGGGTCCTGCTAATTTACAAGGATGATACTTTGACACGTACCTATCTACCTCAAAAAATTGTTGCTGACCAAATACACCCCTTTATGGACACTCTATTCCCTGATGGCAGTGGCCTCTTTCACCAGGATAATACGCCCCGCCACACTGCAAAAATGGTTTAAGCTCCCTGGCGGTATGATTTTTAATTTTTTTCATGTCATTTTTCGTTCTATTTTTTTTTCGATTGTTTTTCGTCTTTGTCGTTTTTTTTAATTAATTTTGTTAAATATCCCGCCGGTTTCGCCCCCCTGCGAGGCGTACGCTCGCAAGCGACGGAACCCGGAAGACGGAAGCCGGCATTGGCCGCAGAACACAGTGCGGCTCGAGGGAAAAGGTAAGTAAATGCTATGCAGCTTTCCCGAGTGTAACTCGGGGTTACCACTTATGGTATGGAAAAGTAACCCCGAGCTACACTCGGGAATACCGCCAGGAAGGTTAAGGATGGTTTGAGGAACACAACAATGAGTTTGAAGTGTTGACTTGGCCTCCAAATTCTCCAGATCTCAATCCAATCGAGCATCTGTGGGATGTGCTGGAAGAACAAGTCCGATCCATGGAGGTCCCAGCTCGCAACTGACAGGTCTTTAAGGATCTGCTACAGAGGTCTAATAGAGTCCATGCCTTGATGGGTCAGGGTTGTTTTGTCGACAAAAGGGAAACCTACTCAATAGTAGGCAGTTAGTCATAAATGCTAACGGTGGAGCTGCAAAGAGTGGTTGGTTAGTTGGTTGGTTGGTTGCATGGGAAGAGCAGTGCAGCTGGCCTCAGCTTTGGGACTGAAGCAGAATATCTGGATATTATTAGTCCATAAGGTGCAGATTATGACTTAGGGCTCTGGATCACTTCAGGATTAATTTATATCAGTAACCATTTTATAAATCCTGCACAGCTTTTTGCACCTTTTAGTAAAGAAAAACAGAAAGGTATGCTGATGACTGGACATTCTGTTACTGGGCAAGCTGACATAAATATGATGCCATGATTAATGTGAAGGAAATGTGTAACCTTATCAATTTAGGGTCTGAAATAAAGCCAGGGCAGGTGTACTAACTTCATTATGAAACCCTCGGGGGGTTAGACAGAGACCTAGAATCAGAAACAGGTTAACCAGGTGAGATATTTTAGTTCAGTGCACAGGAAGATACAAGGACACTGGAATTTTGACAAGATCAACAGAAATGCTTCTGTACTTTCAGAAAATGTACTTATCCTGAAAAAGAAAAGGAATGCAGCCACCACATCTAAGGTTTGGTAAGTTGCAAAATGCTAATTTTTGTTCTTGGGTTTAAATATCCTTTTTTTACGTCAATTGGGATGTTAATTAAAAAAGCAGATGTTTTACAAGTCATACATATCAAATTTATAACAAAAGTATAGTTCTTTTTTGTTGTTTAATTGGTGCTGTTTGTATTTGAACACTTCATTGTTCTTCCTACAAATGACACTATGTGGGTTGAGGTTATCATTCCGCAATGTGCAGCCTTGAATCTACTCAATAACATTAGCAAACTTGGTGCAGAATATCCAGATATATAGAGAAGACATTAAACAGCAAAGGAAGCGAGGGTCGAAAGATGGAGGACAATAAAAATAATCTGTAATGTAACATACGTATAAAAAAAGGCTTTATTTTCTTTCCTTAGAGGGAATCTATAATGGGTTTGGGTCAATTTTATGTGTGAATTTTGAATCTGAAATGTTATATCTGTTGTATAAAATCTAGCCGTTATCTAGATGTTAGACTTTAATATGTGCTGCAGCTATGAAACAGGATTCACAAAGAATGATAGGTTTTCAAAAGACAGCAGAAGCTGTTTGCCTTCAGACTGTCTCTCTCCAATTAAAGCTTCATATGGCTAATGTAAAGACAGGCAGAGAGGGGGAAGAGTCATTGCTCTGACACACACACACAAACACACACACACATGTGTTTGTGTGTGTGACCGCACTATATGGAGGTGCCTTGACGTGGCTGTGCGGCTTCACATTTTCTGCAGAAGAAGTGTATCTAAACCTCTGCTTTTAACCTTAGTGGTTAGACAGGTTTTTTGCATGCTGGCTGGTGAGTGTGTCTGGAAACTTTTTGCTGTTTTACTGTTTGAAGCCCTTCCGTGTTCACCTTGCTGTAAAGCTGATAACGAATTGATGAGTGTGTTTGCCATTTGTTTTGCTTGACTGATTTGGTGCAGTGATACATGGGGGGTCTCAGCTGCCCTTGTGATGTGCGGGGTCCCTTGTGCGTACCTGTGCCTTTAAGGGAGGTTGGTATTCCTCCTGACAAACCTGCACCCAATTTAATCTTTTGCCCCATGCAGTGGCGTAACAACCGGGGGGCGGAGGGGCACCTGCCCCGGGCGCAGGACTGAGGGGGGGCGCCATTACGACCCCCGCTAAACGAAGCCATGGCTCCCTCTCCCTGATGCTGTTTTACAGAGGGAGGAATAGTGCCCCAATGTTGGTCTCAGAAGGAGGAATAGAGCCCCAATGTTGGTATCAGCGATATCAGCTCCAGTTCCTATTAAAGATTGGTAGCTAAGTGGTTCCCAGTCATGTAATCACTTGCAGGCATGGAAGATAAAGACTTTATTCACGAAATTAGCCTGTAGCCTGCAATATTCAGCAAAATTTAGCTGCTCCCATTTTCTGCATGCCTGGCATGCCACATGTCTCCTCCATCCCAAAGTGTCACTTTTCCTCAAGTTCCAAAGTTGGAAGGTATGTTAAAAACAAATATTTGGTTATCGCTACAGGATGCTGGATCTGGAAGTCGGCAGGAGAAACCAGCGAGAGCTGCAAGAAACCAGGAAATAGACACTCCAGGAAATAGACACTGCCAGAAGTGTAGGTTTCTGAAGAACACTTCGTAAGGTGATTGCTTTTCACTGGAGTGGCATTCAGAGGCCAGGCACCAGGAGAGGTGAGTATCCTCTATGTTCTTTTGCGGATATAGCCCCCATCACCTTCTGTGATGTGGCTACTAGAATTGCAGTGATTGCCAGGGCTGTAGTCAGCCTGGCTGAATTATAGTTGGCATTTGTCTGGTTAATTCCAGGTGTCTCGCATTGATTGTACCTATCTGGGTGGAGTTTGACTCTACTGTAGTGTGGGACAGCCAATGAGGGACACTGTGTGTGTGCGCAGTTCACCAGCCAATCACTGGGTCTCTCTCAACCAGTGTTGCATGCTGGGATAGGGTACGTATACTGGAGGGAATTGCCATGTGCTCAGTCTTGTGTCAGCCATGGACTAGTCCAGGCTGGGATGGATGCTGCCAAGCCTGCGCCCCAGGCTAGGCCTGAGGCCTGGAGGGGAGGGGGGGATGCTGGAGTGTAGGAAGTGTTCTACTGGGCCTCATGTATGGAGGAGAACCAGGGAAGTTGGTGTCTGCTGGAGGTGCCTGGAACATAGAGAACCTCAGGTGCATGGCTGCTGTCTTTCCTGCTGAGGATCTGTGCTCATCCCTGCTCAATTCTCTTTTCAAATCTACACTGATCTACACTGAGATCCTAAAATGGTGCTGGTGAGTCTGGAGTCTATGTCTGTACTACCTTAGATGTCTAGGATCCCTATACCCTCTCTCCCCAGCGTGAAGATGTTAATGAACGTTTTTCAGCATTTTACTTCTGGAGTTGATATCGGCTTTGTGGGCACTAGAAGAGGGCGGCTAATGCTAATGGGGGCAGCTGAAGACCGAAAACCCCTAGACAAACTAGTGATAACCCCGGTTATTCTGGCGGCTCCTTCGGGGGTGAGCGCTACACAGACACAGCTTTTTTTAGGAGTTTCAGTTTGCTGACATTGTCCTCTGTTCACCAAATGGTTGAAGCCTGATTCAACCTATAAACTAGTTTAATATTATACTCACACATTACTCATTTGTTCGTGTTGTTTTCCATCACACAAAAACTTTTGATCTCAAATTAAGGTACAAAACCCCTCAGATAATCCTCACACTGCGAGTTTCCCGCTTCTCTGTAATGTGCGCTGAGTCCTGTCTAGTTTTTGTTTTACAGGCAAAACACAAAAAAACGCATTCCCCAAGCGTACAGCTCTCAATTAGTATCAATTAGCGCACATTAGATAGCCTCATAATTTGCTTTTGTGCTTTGTAACGCTAATTGAAATTCGGTGGGAAGTAATAAGAGAAATGCACAGGAAACTGTACATAGATGCAGGATAGGTAAAGAATGAAATAACTCTAATCGCCTGCTCAGGGAGGATACAAAAAGTATTTTAATTAACTATTTTACAATTTGACAGCCATTGTTGAGTTATGTTGGCGCTGGTTCCCCATTTCCTAATTGCTAATTCCAGTAAAGGCCCAATTCAGGGCTAATATTGAAATGGTCCCCCTGGAGGTTACAAATTGCATCTCAGGCTGCAATACTCACCTCCTCTCTAGTACTGCCCCATGCACTGATCCCTAATCTAACACTTTTAGATTGTAAGCCCTCAGGGACAGGGCCCTCCTTACCATCTTGTCTTGATTTGTATTGTTATGTAATGTCTTCACTATATTGTAAAGCGCTGTGCAAACAGTTGGCGCTATATAAATCCTGTATAATAATAATAATAACAACACTAGGAGGGTTGTTCAGTATTGAGCCGAAGGATACAGCGTAGCTTCGACATCGCCGAGATTATTAACTAGCTCTGCCTGGTTACAGGGAGGGTTAGTTTTAGGGTTACAAGGGAGGGTTAGTATTAAGGTTACAGGGAGGGTTGGTGAGAGTTGGCAAGCTCCATGTCAGCACATGAATTTAGTGGTTCTGTGTGCTGTCCCTTCATCCCACACTTCGGTCCTGCTGTACAGGAACTGCAAGAGGCTGACACCAGGTCAAAGTCAGGTACTTACACTGCTGCCATTTAAAAAATAAATGTCATGGTGTAGCAATAATAACAGAGTTGCATTCATCTGTCTTTTATATCTGCCTGGAGTTCATCTTCAAGGTATTTCCAGTATTATATAACTACAGTAAATGCATTTAGGGGAACATTTTTTTTAAAGGGTTAGTCCTCTGAAAACGGATATATTATTCTTTAGTAACTGCTGGAGACTGAGACTTCAGCGCGCCTGACCCTACTGCTGGAAAGGTGGGAGGGCAATTAAGCAGTTAACTTTACTTAGGGAGAGTTAGAGATCAGTTTACAGAGAGGATTAGGATTACAGGAAAGATTACAGGGAGGGTTAGTGTTAGGGTTACATGGAGAGTTAGTGTTAGTGATACAGGGAGGGTTAGTGTTAGGGTTACAGGGAGAGTTAGTGTTAGGGATACAGGGAGGGTTGGTGTTAGGGTTACAGGGAGGCTTAGTGTTAGGGTTACAGGAGTGTTAGTATTAGAGTTACAGGGAGGATTAGTATTAGGGTTACAGGGAGGGTTCATGTTAGGAATACAGGGTGTGCTAGTGTTACAGGCAGGGCGGGATTTCCCACAAGGCCAACCGAGGCCCGAGCTTCGGGGCAGCAGGGAGTAGAGGGGCAGCCGTGGTTGTAATTCCTATCTCCCGATGACCGGGACATGCAATTCCGGGAGCTGGGCGGGTAGTTGTTTTCTACATTTAGCCCTGCTTTGGGCAAGCAGGGCTACCCCAAGCCCCGAGGGTAACCCCGAGCCACACTCGGTAATACAGCGTACAGTTCTTACCTTGTCCACGATCCCCGCTGTGTCCTCCGGCGGCTACCGACTTCCAGGTTCCATCCCTTGCGAGCGGCCACGTCACAGGGGGGCGGAGCCGGCGCGAAGTTTGAAAGTGAACAAAAAACTTTTTAAAAATAGAGAAAAAAGGTAAAAATTAGCTGAAAAAATACGTTCAGGTGTGAACCCAGCCTTAGGGTTACAGGGAGGGTTAGTGTTAGAGTTACAGCAAAGGTTAGTATTAGGGGTACAGGTAGGGTTATTGTTAGAGTTACAAAGAGGGTTAATGTTAGGGTTATTGGGGGTCTTAGTTTAAGCTCTAAATCGAGGGTTAGTTTTATTGGGAGGCTTAGTGTGAGTGTTACAGAGAGGGCTAATGTTGGGGCTACAGGGAGCAATAGTGTGAATGTTACAGGGAGGATTGGTGGTAAGGATACAGGGAGGGTAAGTGTTGGGGGGAGGTGTGACGATGATGGGGGATTTGAGTCTGAATATTGCAGAATAGAATTTGTTTGTCAGAGCACCTGCAGGTCTTCATTTAGAACTGACAGGTCCCTCAACATTCCAACATATCTCTGTCGTAATTAAAGGCATGTCACTTGGCCCTCCATATATTACGAGTGGACAATTTATACCAACAATCAGGTCTGGAGAGGGGGTGACCTCGCATTCTCTCTAAAAGTCATAAAACCTGAGGTTGAAAATCAAGCTATATTTTATTAATTTGGAATTTGGGCGGGGATAGGTAAACTAAAGGTTCATCCTCCGCCCGTTTGCCCGCCCAACCCTGCCTAGGGGCTGGCTCCGGGACACCCTCCAAAAGGGGCTTATTAAAATATTCTGTGTTGGCATCTAGAGTGGCTCTTGGTTTAAACATCATCGAGGAACTAGAAGTCTGAACATTGCAGAAGAGTTCTTTGGACATTATCTGCTGGGAGTCTGCTTGAAGAAGAGCCCTCCAGACTTCCACTTTGCTTCTTGGACTCTGAACTCTGTCAGAACTCACAATTCCAGGACTGTTGAGTATTCTTCTTTTATTCCCTTTTATTTTGCTGTTGTATATATATTTTGTCTCTTTTTATTAAATCTTTTTCTGTATATTTTCTGCACCGTTTCTTTTATTAAAGGACGGTCTTAAAAATTGTTAAGCTTATCTCTACGCTCTAAATACGAACTTAAAAGTATCCTTGTCTTTGAAGAGCGCTACTGTATAGTGACTCCTGTCATATTCCTGCCTGAGAGGACAGCGCTATCACAGGCATTGTTTAAGTGTTTTGAATAGTTGCAGCATTTGCTGCGCACGGTTTGTGTTCCGAAAAACACATGGTGTCAGTGGAAGTTTGTGGGTAAAGGGTTAACTGCGGAGTAAACCAACCCTGGTGACGATCGCTCTCAGTCTGCTGTCCTGCGAGCTGGGAAATCTTTGTGCAGGGTGAGGCTGAGAGTGCTATTGCCACGTCCTTGTGACGCTCACGCTCGGTTCAGACTTGTGTATGGTCACGTGGGATTGACGTACAGCGGGTTTTGGCCGGGCGTACGTCACAGGTCTTAGAATGGAGCATTGTTCTCTGGGCCATAGCCTAATGCTCCTCCCCAGGTAAAATTATTTGCTATGTAAAGTTCCTGAGCCGCGAACACATTACCCCCGGTGACTCCATTTACTACAGCAATTCATACCACATGACAATATTCCCCAGCTATTGTTTATGGAGCCTCACACTTCCACTCCTCACATACATTCTACTGATTTTGCTGTTATATAATTGCTGTTGACTTGAAACCGACTCCTCCAACGTGGAAACAGAATAAGAATTTACTGATGTGCTCGAACTTTTATCACGGATTTGTCCTTGTCAGGAGATGAAATGTTTGTTCAGTTAATCAGATAACTCCATTAAAAATACTCCCCAGAAGGAGTCGCCAAGAAGTAATTTACACCTGAAAAGCCTTCCGCTGCTAACTTAATATGCAGTTTGCTGCTGTCACATTGATGCGATCTCTGGCAAAACACAGTGCTGAAATGATGTAACATATTTATCATATGCAGAGCTCACAAAACATCTCTTTAAAGCCGGCCACACATTTCACAATGTAGCTGTCATCCCTGTGCAGTCTCCTTTTAAAGCCAAACTGAACTTTCAATTTAAATGGCAAAATGCATCAAAACAAAAGGTGTGCAAAGTCCTATAGTTCAATTTATTTACAAAGCAGCCACAGCCTGAGTAGAAAGGTCTGTCACATAACCAACAAAAAATACATTCAAGTCCCTTAACTACTAACAACAATGTATCTTATTTGTGTATCACTCGGCTGTAGATCCTCCAATCATCTCTGAATTGGTGCGGACACTGTCCTTCCTTCTGGAGGGGGGCTACTTTTGTTCCCTATGGTCCCTGTGTGTGTTGTAAAGTAGTCACCGCTCCAAGCTCACTCCCATGATGGACTACAATCTCACGTTTAGTTTACTAATTTGTATTGAGATTGTAGTCCATCACGGGAGCGTGCTTGGATTGGTGACTACTTTACAACACACAGGGACCATGGAACAGGGACCATGCTGTCCAAGGGTGGCTCCACTGTCCCTCCAGAGGGGGAAGCCACCCTAAGACATGAAGTGTGTTACTGGCCGGATAGCCAGATAAAAAGGTGAAAATAAAGTAAAAAAAGCCTGAAAAAGAAAACAAATGCAGCCAACACATCTAAGGATTGGTAAGCTGCAATATTTACATTAAAATATTGGGGTTTAGATATGCTTTAGGAAAACTGTATACAGTGGGGAATAATGTCACACACTGTAAAATAGATTTTGGGTTTACAAACACTTTAGCAGTTTCTGTTCTGTAAGTGATGAGATCAACCAACAAGTCCAGTCCCCCGACCCAGAATTTAGACTCAAAGAGGTTGATTTACTGAAGTCAAACAGGCTGTTCACTTTGCAAAGAATACCCAATCATGTGCAAGGAAAATGTTTAAAAACTGTATTTTTATTTGTTCGGATGATGGAAGTAGACATGTGCGATTCGTTTTATTCCAAATCAAAATTCTAACAAATTTGTTTGAAATTCCTACATTCGGACACATCCAAATTTCCCAATCCCAATACATCCAAATGTGTCCGAATCTCAATTTCTGTTTCTGAATTTCGGATCCCATCTGAATTTCGTTCAAAAACTAAACTGAATCGGTCATGTGACTTTTCTGGCCAATCCGATGTGTTTTTCAGTTTATTGCATCCGAATGGGTCTGAATCCAAATTTTCATACCGCAATATGGGAGCCATATACAGTTTACACATATAATACTAAAGCTGAGGCTCCCAGACCCGAATGGCATTCAGGATCCGAATTTCCAAATTGCATTTGGGAGCTCCTGAATGCCATTCGGAACTGGGAGCCATATACATATATGACTAAAGAGGCTCCCAGACCCGAATGGCATTCGGGAGCTCCCGAATGCAATTTGGAAATTCGGATCCCGAATGCCATTCGGGTCTAGGAGCCTCAGCTTTAGTATTAATATCCCTATATGGTTTTCTGTGGTAATCGGAAGGAAATATTCGTAAACTCTTCCAAAACTAACGAAAATTCTTATTTCGTCCGCATCTGAAACCCAAAACGAATTGAATTTCGGATCCGAATCCCGAAATAACTAAATATCCAAAGCAAATTTTTTTGCAGCTTACATGTCTCAATGGAAGTCAGAAGAGCTTCACCTAATTCACTAAACCGAGGGGAAAATGTCCCTGCAAAGTTCAAATTCCCTTACAAAGTGAACAGACTACTCGCCTTTAGTAAATCATCCCCAAAGTATTAGCATTGTATTTTGTTGATGCCCCTTTTTACCTATGGGCGCTGGACTTTTTAGGTATGTTTTGTTAATGTCGTATTTAACCGTTATGCATTGAAATGCCGAGTTCTTCCATTCTGCAAAAATACACAAAAAAAGCAGCTCGCCCATCTGTGTTGTGCTTGACATTTCTATGGAAGGATTCATTGATCCCACGGCTGGACACTTAATTCACCTGCTGACACAGTAAAGCTTTTTTTTTTACTGCTGCGGCACAGCTGCTACAGAGGGAGAAATTATGTAAATTCTTTATTTTAGAAGACTTATAAGACTCGTAATATTCCAGAGATTGAATCCCTCTCAGTATTGACTCTGGATTTGAAATGCATTTCTCGCATAAACTGGAAATATCAACTCATAAAAAGAACAGAGGTATGGATCAGGTTGTTGATCTTCTTCTTCAACCATTCATATAGTATTTTATTACACTGATAAAAGTAAACATTGTGCATTCACCGCGTCGAGGTGGAAGCTGGCAGGAGGAAAGATTACAAAAGTGTTAGATTACGTCATCCGGTATTTTTAAGGAATGTACTTAAAGCAGGACTCCAGCTCTAAAAAAATAAAGATGAATGGGCCATTAAAAGAAAAAAGCAGTGCTCACCTTTAGGGATGAGCTCCTGCAGAGCACCATGATACCTCTAAAAGCAAATACACTTTGATAAGCAGCTCTGGCCTGCCTCATGGCCCAAAAATATTGGCCCACCACTGTTATACTTCTCTAGCCAATAATGATGGGCTCGATGTGCGAGCCGAGCGTGAGTTTGACTCGAACATCGGCAGTTGGTGTGTTCGGCGAAAATGATTAAAGGGGTACCCTGAATAAGCTCCCTGCCCGCACCCCCACAACCAACGCCCCAGAGCTTGTGGGGAAGAGGCCCTTGTCCCCATCGGCACGGAGACAAGGTGCTTTTTCCAGGGGCAACCCTGGAAAAGCACACTACTGGTGCCGAGGGCACGTGGCCTGGTATGGAAGGGAGGGGGGTGCTCGCTTGACCCCCCCCCCCCTTTCCTGCCCTGCCAGGCCTATGCTCAGATCAAGAGTCTGGTATGGAATTTTAGGGGGGACCCCATGTTTTTTTCTACCCATTTTTGGGGGTGGTGTTCCTCCTTAAATTTCTACCAGACCTTAAGGGCCTGGTTTGACTTTGAGGGGGAACCCAACGCACTTTTTTTTTTGAACTTGTAACTTGGGGTCCCTCCTAAAATTCCTACCAGACTTAAAGGGTCTGATATTGTTGGGGGGGGGGCACTCTTTTTTTTTTCTTTTTAAATGTAATTTTTTTCTTTAGAAATGTCAGTTTTGCTGCAGCAGGTTCTATACACCGTACAGTCCTGCCACTTTAGAGGCAGGTTAAGGGGAATATTTAAAGGAATTTTTCATTTTCATTGTTTCACTTAAGGTGATGTTAAAATCACTGCTTAAAAACTGTATTTTTTTTAAAGTGTTTTTTTAATTGATACATGTCCCCCAGGGCAGTACCCGGACCCCCATACACTTTTTATGGCCAATAACTTGCATATAAGCCTTCAAAATGGGTTCAATTGATTTTCGAAGTTCTCCCCCATGGACTTGCATTGAGTTTGAGTTTGAATCCGAACTTTTTTTATGTTCTAAAGTTTGAATTTGAACCGAACAGGGGGGTGTTAAGCCCATCACTACTAGCCTATATTAAGGCATCTTTGTTCAATACATGTGCAGGCGATTCTTCCTACTTAGCAGTGCTGCTTAATGGTTGTGCCTATTGTGCCTTCTCAGGGCACAAGACTATGCATCGGCCGACTCATTATAGTGTAGCAGATGTGTTAACAGTTGTGAAGAGAAGGATAGATAGATTACACAGAGAGGGAATATGATCACCATGTATAAACACATAAGAATCTATTTATAACGAGTTCGCAGAGCCATTCGCCCTACAAATATTTCTCAAGGTTTGTTTTTTTGCAAATAGACACAAAAATTAACCTTATTGGATATATTTTCTTTTCAGATCGAATGTTTGTAATGTACTACTGCATTTTGGCCACTAGATGGAGTTGAGAAGCATAGGAAATAAGAAATGCCTATAATACATATAACTTCCGATGCTCCTCAGCCCCCTCTAGTAGCCAAAATGCTGTATTACATAACTTTACATTAGACTTGCAAAGAAATGTGATAAATAATGACAGGATCGTTTTAAATATAAAGATTTGCAGTATGTAATGTATACATAGTTAGTCCAGTTCAAAAAAGATGAATGTCCATCGAGTTCAACCCAAAAGACTCAAAAGAATCTAAAACGATCCCGTCATAGGGCACTGCATTGTATCACTTTAAACATAGAGCTTTGCAGGATATATTTATATTGTTACATAATGTAGCTCATCCAGTTGAAAGGAGACATCCATCGTGTTCAACCAAAAGACAAACAAAATTAATTTTAAAACTTGCATCTTCGGACCACTGAACCCACGGATGATACAAAGGCAAAAAAAGATCATAATGTCACTTTAATACAATTACATACAAGTACAAAAAATGTTTTAAGTCACTTAAAAAATGACTTGCATTCAAACAATTCAAATGTGAAAAAAGGAACATCCATTTACTGAAAATTTTCTGTTCCCATAAAGTTGAAAAGGGACAGAGCTTATACATTAAAGTGACACTAAGCTTAGGAGTTAAATCTTAAAATGCATTCAAGTCCCTTAACTATTAAAGGAGAACTATGAGGTGAGTGCTTTTCATAGTTCTAGACGACCTGTGACAATGAGACTGTCACAGGTCGGCTCAGTAGATCGGGAGGTGAGCGAACACATACCGGCGTTCGCTCTCACCTCTCGATCCTGCCACGGCTCTCTGCCGTGACAGGGGGAGGGGCTGGATTCCCCCCTCCCCGCTCTGATCCGCCAGCGCTGACTGGTGGATCGGACGGGGGAGGGGCAGGTACAGCTGGCTCTGCCTCTAGATAGGCAGAGCCAGCTGTCAGTCATGCAGCTCGGCGGATCCCGGCACAATTGTCGGGATCCGCTTCAGCTGCGGCATCTCAGTATACCGCGAGCAGCAGCTCACGGTATACTGAGCTTAGGGTGACTGGAGGACGCTAGTTTGTGTCCTCCCGTTACCCTAAGGAGAACTATGGGGAAAAGACTTAACCCCATAGTTCTCCTTTAACAACAATGTATCTTTGTTTGTGTATCACTCGGCTGTGGATCCTCCAATCATCTCTGAATTGGTGCCGACACTGTCCTTCCTTCTGGAGGGTGGCTACTTTTGTTGCCCATGGTCCCTGTGTGTGTTGTAAAGTAGTCACCACTCCAAGCTTACTCCTGTGATGGACTACAATCTCACGTTTAGTAGACATGTGCACAAGAAAAACAATAGTTTCCAGACAAAATTAATGAAAACGAAAAACATTTTCATTAATTTCGTCAAAGGAAACACATTTTTATGTTGTTTCGTATTCGGAGGCAACGAGCTTCTGAATCCGAGACCGCACACTGAAACTGCAGATCGAGCGTCGGCCATATCGGCCGCTGGCACGTTCTGCACATGCGCGTTGCCATTTTGGAGTAGATCTTGGTAAATACCAAGATGGCGGATTTGGACGAACCGCCGAATCAATTGATTTTTGTTGATTTGCAGGTTCTTCTAAATCCGAATGCACATGTCTAATGTTTAGTTTACTCATTTGTATTGGGATTGTAGTCCATCACAGGAGCGAGCTTGGATCGGTGACTACTTCACAACACACACAGGGACCATAGGGAACAAAAGTAGCCCCCCTCCAGAAGCAAGGACAGTGTCAGCACCAAGTCAGAGATGATTGGAGTATCTACAGCCGAGTGATACACAAATAAGATACATTTTTGTTCATAATTAAGATACTTGAATGTATTTTAAGGTTTAAATCCTAAGTTTAGTGTCACTTTAATATTTTTAAAATACACATGCCAAAAAAAAAATGTTTTACCCTTTTTCACAGCTCTGTATCTATGCAATATGTTGTTTCCTACAAAACTCACAGCTCCTGTTTAATAAAGAGCAATGGACAACATGTTATAGAACAAAAGATAAATGTCATGTAATGATAATGATGATGATGTCAAACTAGAACCGGATTGGCTGATAAACAGTTCCTGTCCATCACTGCTCTTCATCCCATTCCGCTGCATATATTCTCCACTCGGCTCAGGCGGATAATGATGCAAATATTTTATAGGCAAAAGTTATTCAACATATAAACGATACGATTATTTGCCTGCTGAAATGCTTGATTACAAAGTCGAGCAGTTTTATGGCATAAATGAATGTTTGTAGGAAGCTTATCCATAATAATAATGCTACCTCTGAAAGAATAAAGAAAACGTTAAAAAGGTCCATTTGCTTTTCACATCTGAGAGAAGAATAGTTTCTAATTGAGCTTTCATAAATAATAGATGAACCTTCTTCACTTGAAAGTGTTTTTTTCTTGAAAGCCATTAAAACAATACAGGAATTTGTGTTGCAGTGAAGGGTAGATTGTATTTATTTAAAGTAAACTTTGCTTTTGCCCATAAACATCATTAAGGCTCCGTCTACACCTTTGCATTAACCTGCATTATGCTGATTTTTTTATTTTTTCATAAATTCTTTATTTTGAAATTTTGAAAGACAAAAAATATTGTTAAGAACAATTACAAAGAAGTAGGTATGACAGCTTTGAAAAACATTAAAGAGAAAAGAAGGTCCCGATGTGTAGGGGTCCAGGAGTCAGTGTGCAAAACAACATCATTTAGTATTCCTGACGGTACAAGGAGATAGGTTCGTGGCATATTCATGTCATGAATACAGGTAGTAACCGGCAGGCTACTCACTGCTGTTTGGTCTATTCTTATAGATGCCGAACAGCGGTGAGTAAATAGGAAGGCTCATTGCCTTCGAATTCGAAACAACATAAAAATGTGTTTCCTGTGATGAAACGAATGAAAAAGTTTTTTCGTTTTCATTTGTTTCGTCTGAAAACAATTTTTTTTTGTTTTGCACATGTCTAATAGATAGATAGATAGAGAGAGAGAGACATAAGGGTCTATTCACTAAGCTGCCGTAGGCAGCCGAGTGAATGACCGACCTGAAGTGAAGTGAGCCGAACACTGTTCGGCTATTCACTTTAGGCTGGTACGGCTGATTTCAGCCGTACATCGGCTGAAATCAGCCATACATCGGCTTGCTTCACATGGCTTCGGGCATGTTCGGCCGACCCGAAGTGCTGAAGGAGTTCGACTCAGGTGATCCAACATCTGGATTGGCTGAGCCGAACATCCGGTAGGCTACTCACTGCTGTTCGGCCTATTCTTATAGATGCCGAACAGCAGTGAGTGAATAGCTGAATACCTCAGAGGTACCGAGCAGAACAGAAAAAGAGTGAAAAAAGTTTAAAAAAGTAAATAGAAAACGATTTTGCGGAGCTAGCAGTGACAGCTAGCTCCGCCCAATAGTTTCCTATTGTCCAGCGGCTCTGCTGCTGTAAAAAAAAAACCTCTCCCGGGCGCTCTGGGAGTCTCCCGCTCCCGGCCGCCAAGGAGAGAAACACTGCTGTGTCTTTTTTTTAGACAGATAGATAGATAGATAGATAGATAGATAGATAGATAGATAGATGGATGGATGGATGGATAGGTGGATGGATGGATGGATGGATAGGTGGATGGATGGATGGATAGATAGATAGATAGATAGATAGATAGATAGATAGATAGATAGATAGATAGATAATACATGATAAATATTATTAGACAGACAGATTAAAAAGAAGGATGGATAAACAAGTAGTTAAATTTTGGTCCTTTTTACAAGGAACATTACATTACTCATACAAAGGTTTGAAATATTTCCCTACGTATGCAGCTCTACAAAGTGAATGTAAGTACAATGTATCGAGCAATCAATGACCACCGTAAAAGCACAAATAGGAGCCGCCAATGCGCATCAATGGAACTTTAAAACAAGGATCTATTTTTATCAAGAAAGAATTTTAAGATGAATGTTTCCATAGTGATTGAGTAGTAAAATGAAAGCACACAGACCGCCGTCTGATACTTTTCTGTATGTTGCTGCTGGCAGTCCGGGCGGCAGTGATGTCACCATCGATGGAACATTGCAATATTCTGTTTTCTAAATTGAAGACTCGGTAACTTCCTGAGACATCTCCATTTCCCGGTGGCCATCAAACGGAACGGCTCTGTTAGTTAGCGGCAGCTAGGGAATCTGCCCACATTGATTTGTTAAGTTAAGCTCAGGATGTTTTGAAAGAATGAACATAATAACCATTTATTGATGGCTGACGTCTGGTCCGTATCATAAAGAAGGTTGTACAGAAAAATAGGAGGCTTCAGTTAGTGTATGTAGCATTGTGTAGCATATGTTTTTGTAGCATTTAACCAGCTTAAAGCAGAACTCCGGGCACATTAAATCTTAACCCTTGCAGTGTGGGGGCAGCCCATGCTTGTTAAGTGCTTGTTTTGTCTAGGAAGCTAAAAAGGTTATACTCGACCGAATCACGATACCAGTTTGCTCTTATGCTGGTTCCTTTCACTTCTCTCCCCCTCCACTCCAGTGAACTAAGATCCTGTGAGCCATATCGGCCTATACAGTGCATAGTACATGAGGATGTTGAGGAATGTTCCATCGCTGGAGCGGAGGAGAAAACAGGCTGGGAGGAGCGGTGTAGGAACCAGCTACACCCGAAATCATGTTTCGGGTAAGTATAACGATATAATTTTAGCTCCTGTAGAGGACGCAAACCTGGGTGGTTGAAGGCAGACATATTTCGCCACTCTTTGGGCTTTGGTCCCCTTAAGGGGCACCAGAGGGTTAACCTTCCTGACACAGGAAGCAGCTGAAAAGGTCAGCAACGCCAGATAGGAGTGTGGGAGTTGAGAAGAAAGGAATCAGCTGTGACTAGTGAGAGAGAGACTTACTGGATTGCTGTGCTGCAGTACTAATATTCCAGGGAAGGGATTTCCCCTGGTTTGGAACGTTTTACAACAAGTCGGTGAGACATCTTTATGTTTTGTTATTTGTGCCGAAGCTTTGGACTGTTACTTTGAGTTCGCTGAAGATAAGCGTGTATTTTGTGTTTATAGTTTTTGGCTGCCCTGCAAAAGAAAAATAAAAGCTTTTGTTTCATGCAAAGCTCTCAGTGAGAGTGCTCTGTGAGCTCCCCAACTTCACACTTCCTAGACAAAACGAGCACTTAAACTTTGCAGTGCAGGGGTAGCCCCACTGCAAGTGTTGGGATTTGATTTGCCCAGAGTTCTGGTTGTACTGTACTGATGGTTAGTGGTTCTGTGATGGAAAAAACGCCACCATGACCATAGAGACTCAGTGGCCTACAGTGCGGGATGAATGCAGTTTGGGCCCTGCTGAAGAACAGACTGAACCTGACACTGCTATTTCTGTATCCCATTATCTGTAATCAAATTAAGAAAAATGTTAATTTGTATTCTTTTTAATTGTGTCTTTTGTGTTACTATTCCCTGGTTGTATATTGAGAGGCTTATGCTGTATTTCATATATAATATAGATTCACTATCATCAAATTTTAACATTCCCAGCAGTACAGCTGATGAGGTCTGATCACTGAAATAAAGTTAGTCATACACATATAGATTTTCTCTCATCAGTCTGTAGGCTGAATGAGACAAAATCACTTGATTCCCCCCTTCCTTGCCATCTATTGTTTCGAGGCAGTCGTGATGCCTGCAGCTACCTGAATAACCAACTGCATCTGATAGGATGCAGTTCCTGTTCAGCTAAGAATATTCCCTCCGGCTCAATCAGCTTTTAAATTGTCTTTAGTTGAGCCAGATGGTGCTGACAGGGCCACCCATGGCAGATATTAGCCAACATTGGAGCAGTGTATGGCTAACTTAAGAGTACAAAATGCTGGAACTCGTCATCTGAAGACCAAGGTATCTATCCCAAGTACTTATAATTTGAAGGTCCGACCAAAATCTGATTATTGAATTAAGAGTCGAAAGTGCTAAGACTCTTTATTTTAGGTAATGGGACCGAGCCAAAACATCACAGAAAGCCACAAAGAATACAACAAAAGTTGTAAAATGGAAATCAGAAAATGTATAAAAGGCAGACAGGTCGTACAAGAGAACTAGACAACCCCCCCAAAAGACCAGATCTTAGCATGTAGGACCATTACAAGATAACTCAAAGTTGGTCACGGGGGACAAAAAAAAGGCAAATCTATAAAGCCTTCAGTTCTGTGTACACAAAGGAGTGTGCACAGAACTGAAGCCTTAAATGAACCACAATGGCTCAAAGCTGATATGGTCCCAAAAAAACCAACAAAATAAATGTGTATAAAGCACCTGGACCAGATGGCTTACACCTACGGGTGTTTAAGAACTAAGGCCATTGTTTCTAATTTTCATTGACTCTTTAATGACTTGCTTGCCGCTAAAGAATTTGTGCAAGGCCAATGTGGTGCTTATATTTAAATAGGTATCAAAGTCTTCACCCACTAACTGCAGGCCTGTAAGTTTAACTTCTATAGTATGGAAGGTACGTGAGGGTCTTATAATGGGCTACATATAAATGTTTCTGCTACAGAAACAATATTATATGTGATAGCCAAGCCCAGACTAGCTACATTATGTTGACTCTTCACTCCCACACAAATAGCATACAGCACCAAATCTAACTTAACAAGACCAGCAACATGTCTGCAGTGACTCTATTAAAAGGGAAGGTCTGCTCTATCCAAAGTCCTCACCCTCCAAGGTCAGAGCGACATCTGGGACCGAGTTAAGTATTTTTTTCTTAACAGTTTTGTTTGATATGCCCTTCTAGGTAATCTGATTTTGCAGGGTGGGGGTTTTCAACAGTGCGGATCTTCAATTTTCATGGAAGCTACTTCAGACATGTTACTGGCCATGGAGGCCCGCTTTAAGTATTGTACTGACTTAACCAGAGACTTCACAGAGACGCATACTGACACAGGTATAAGCATATCTGCCCAGACACAATTGGAAGATGTAAGAATTGAAGCACCACACCAACTAAAATAGTCCAGATTTAATTTTATTCCACTAGGGTCATGGACAATCGAGTAGAATAGCCAACGCGTTTCTAGGGTCCAAAAACATCCCCTTTATCAGGGCTTGGTGACAGAAATCATGTATGTGGACTAGAATCTCTGCAGGTTGAAATTTTTATTGAGCTGTGATGGGAAAGCTTTTGGCTTGTCAGCTGGTTAGGCAGCCTATTCTACTCGATTGTCCACTAACCCTAGTGGAAAAAAGTTGTATCTGGACTATTTTAATTGGTGGGATGCTTCAATCTACTGTATTTACTGTTAAGCAAAGAATATTTTTGGGACCCTTAGGCCAGTGATCGCTGCCCCTTTTAGCAGCAGGGGACCTTGTGGTGGAATGGGGGGGCATGCAATCTCCTACTCCACCCAGGTGATAAATGTAGGGGGGTGGCCATACTATTTCCAGCTCCACCTAGATGATAATGATTGGTATTAGCCACACTATCTCCAAATCCATTTGGCAATAAAGATAGGTTGTTGGCTATATTGTCTCCAAATCCATCTAGGCAATAAAGATAGGGGATGGACATACTGGCTCCAACTTCACCCCAGTGATAAAGATAAGGGGTGTCCATAACGGAAATGGTTCAGAGACTGCAGGGAAACAAAAATATTTTTACCTCTACATTGACTTGTGGGTCAGTCCCAGAATTCCAATACTCTGTATAAGCCATCCTGGTGGAGGTGGAGACCCACTCATCTCTATCAGAAAGATCAGGAAGCCAGGCAGCGGGTCTCTAATCAGGAAGGCGGCGGGCGGGTCATTACCCACCGCCCGGCTTCCTGATTATCTGGGATGCCGGTTCTATGCTGTTTGGCCGGATCAATGCCGATTGGATAGTATCTACCATTCAAGGTTAGAGGAAGGGGGGGCACGTTATGATTTCAGAGCGGCATTAATTTGTGTCTTTTATATCTGCCTGGAATTCTGCTTCAAAAACAAAGTGGACAATGTGCCAATGGCTCACTCTCCCTCACCATGACTCTGCACCAAACTCGGTGAAGACACAATGGATTCACAAAGAACACATAATTCCTGCTTTGCAAGTCTACAGCAATATGAATGCACAAAACAATTCCCTTGTAGCTATCTCAAGGGCCAATTCATTATATAAACCCTCAACATGTAGCGTAGTTAAGCATTTGGCAATTGTTGCCTGCACTGTACATAATATATTGATTGGGGAAGACGCAGAAGTGTAAATGTAAGTCTTGGCTCTGCTCTGATTTCATAAACATATTGTCAGTGAACAGAGAGAATTTCCTGAAGACACAATCTCGTCTAGAAATAAATCCGTTTAAAATTAAACGACTGCGGTTTGTCAGCGCCTTCCATGTTGTGGAAAATACAAAACAGATGTCTGGAGGCTACCGGAGACAATGTCCAATCCATGTTTGCTAATGACATTGTAATTCTTGAAAAGCTACTTTACTGCTGGGAATTAAACTTATTTTTTTTCTTTCAGTTGTTCGTTGTACTTGCCGGCTATTAAAATTAAAGGGGCACACAAGTCAAATTGAAGCATTTTTCATCTAAAGAGGACCATTCAAGGAAGGGCATCTCCTAGCACCTCGTTCTAAAACTCTATTAGCACTTTATCTCTCTGGGATGTGTGTTGTTATTCACTTGTATTTTTCCCCATCAGAGCAGAAATGTCAGCTCTATTTTAGGCTTTAAGTCACTTAATTTAAAGTGACGAGGAATTAAATCTTAAAAATACATTCAAGTACCTTAACTATGAACAAAAATGTATCTTATTTGTGTATCACTCGGCTGTAGATCCTCCAATCATCTCTGAATTGGTGCTGACACTGTCCTTCCTTCTGGAGGGGGGCTACTTTTGTTCCCCATGGTCCCTGTGTGTGTTGTAAAGTAGTCACCTCTTCAAGCTCGCTCCCGTGATGGACTACAATCTCATGCTTAGTTTACTAATTTGTATTGAGATTGTAGTCCATCACAGGAGCAAGCTTGGAGCGGTGACTACTTTACAACACACACAGGGACCATGAGGAACAAAAGCAGCCCCCCTCCAGAAGGAAGGACAGCGTCGGCACCAATTCAGAGATGATTTGAGGATCTACAGCCGAGTGATACACAAATAAGATACATTGTTGTTCAGAGTTAAGGGACTTGAATGCATTTTTAGGATTTAACTTCTGAGTTTAGTGTCACTTTAACAATTATTGAAGCCCAAATCTGGATGTACTTTAGAGGTCCTACAAGTGTCCATTGATAAATCACTTCGAGTCCTACCTTTTAACACATGAGGAAGGGGAAGTGCCCAAGACCCCAAAACACATTGGCTATTTTATGTCATCCTAAGATGAAGTAATTACAAATATGTTTGGACTCTTTGACTCTATCTAACACTGTTATTGCATTCTCTAATGCTATACTCTACCTAGGGTACCTTCCAAGGTACCTTCAAGGGAGCTGCCCTACCAGGGTGAGTGAGCTTTACGAATCAGTTATCCTTGGCAATATTGGACCCCAATAGTGCCTCACATCTCTATTTTTTTATGCAAAGAGCACACTCATCAAATGTAAAAATGTTGCATTTACAGAAAAAAACATTTTAGACAGGGCATCTGCTACCGTCACAAGGGGGATGCGGTCCACACCCGGGTGTCACCATTGCAGGGGTGACACCAAAATGACTGGCAGTCACCCCCTCTGACCGAGTGCCCGACAGTGTCAGGAGAGAGGCGGGGACCCGGCGGCATACCTCATCCCGCCGGATGACCGTCCCCTGCTCTCCCTGCCGGCGTCCATCAACAAGATGGCCGCCGGCAGGCGTCAATCAGATGGGTGCGCATGCGCAAGGTGACGTCATGCACAATGACGACATGGCGGGGTGACACCCGGCCTCAGGACGCCCCTGCCCTTCACTGGAAACATCTGAACTCAAATATATTTGGAGGACCCATATTCAGGTACTTGCTGCATTTAAAAACACATGTATATATTTATTTATTTATTTGTAATCAATATGTATGACATGAATTTGTACTATTTGAGGTCCCACTTTAAGAATATATGATAGATCTAAATGCAGCAGCTAGGGAAGCTCCCGATTTTCAGAAAATAAACCCTTGGCAATTTTATTTAAAGCAGACACCTTTCCCTGCACCCAGATACATGCCAGTATGAAGTTATCAAAGATCCTTTCAGCGCTGAATTTATTGGGTTGAACACGCTCTTACGGCAGAACTATATATCCCGAGCACAATTCCCCAGCAAGCTATTGATGGTGATATACACTCTAAGGTTTAACCAAAACCTTTTCATTATATCGGGATCAAATCACTTTATCAGGAGACATGCAATTTACCATCCACCCCTGAGTTACTGCGATTGTAAAATATTTAAAAGCTCCACCACTTAACCCCAAGGATGGGTATAGCCAGTCTATTGCAGCAAAAGTGCATTAGTGACCCATGCGTCTCGTTCCTACTCCTCTTAGTTGTATTACGCTTTAGCTTGGAGGAATACGGATTCAAGGTTTTCTTGTTTATGTAACAAAGGAAAAAAATTCAATTGGCAGCCTGAATACAAAAACAATGAGTATCTGCATTTTGCAAGGTTGGCGTTAAAGGAGAAGATCTTCGCATAACACAAAATTGGGCAAAAAATTAGTAGAAGTGATTGGAGGCCTCATGTCGGCTCAGAATCTAATTTCAGCTTCACCTGTTTATGCAATTATAAAAGTTTGTTATTAATCTTTTTAAATATTCAGCTTTCATGAAGGACCTTTTACATTCTACTGGGGTGCCTTACCACATGCTAATTAACATGCTGTATATTGTGTGTTAAAGTAGTGGTAATGCTTAGCATGTTTTACTAAAATGCATTGTCAGCATTGCATTGCCAGGAGCTGGGCGGGACGCTGGCCAGAGCATCCTAGGTTGCTAAGAGCTGAGCGGGGAAATGTGTATGGCCCTCACACATCTCCTTTCCTGGCTCTTAGCAACCTGGGGTGCTCTGGCTGGAAAGGGGGTAGCAGGCACACTGCAAACATTGTGCAGGAGAGCCGTCTGTTCGCACTGCGGGCCCCCTCCCGCCCCAGAACGAACGGGGAAAGTTATTGTGCAATTGCTGTGCGTTCCAGCAGCTACCGCTCTGGAATGCACCACAATTGATGTGAAGAAGCCTTTAAAGTAGACATGTGCACCAGTAAAAAAATTGTTTCGTTTTGATTCGGATTTTGCGTTACTTCGTTTTTCGGAATTCGGGTCCGAAAGTCAATTCTTTTCGGGATTCGGACGAAATTCGTTAGCGATAATCTGTTCGAAATCTGTTTTTTTTTTCTCTAAAGTCACTTTGCTGCAACCAAATTTCGTCCAACAAACAACATTTCGTACAGACTACCGCTAACGAAATTCGTTACATCTGTAATTCGGAACAAAACGAATCACACATGTCAACCTTAACCAGTTGACATCCGCGGTGTTAAACCCCCTTCCCATCCAGGCCATTTTTCAGTATTCAGCGATGCGGTACTTTAACTGACATTTATTCCGTCATGCAGCGCTGTACTGAAATGAATTTTATACCCTTTTTTGGGGACAGATAGAGCTTTATTTTGGTGGTATTTATTCACCACTGGGGGTTTTATTTTTTTACTATATTAAGGAAAAATTACCGAAATTTAAAAAAAAAAAACAGTTTCCCCTATATTAAATGATAAAACATTTATTATTACCCAATTTTTTGGTAAAATATAAAATATGGGGTCACGTCGGGTAAAAAGACAATAAACATGTCAAGCCTTAAAATTGCGTGCGCGCGCGAAACCTCAAAAAACGATAATACCCAAAATTGGCCATAGGCGATGCTTTAAAAGCTGTTACCGCTCATCAGTTTAGTGTTATCAGTGATTGATGGCCCTAAAATGATTGCTCTCACTGCGACTTAGGTTGCTAAAAATGGCGGGGAGATATGTATGGCCCTTACACATCTTCCTGACTGCCTTTTAGCAACCTGGGATGCTCTGGCCGGAAAAGAGATGGCATTGTGCAGCAGAGTGGCCACTATACAACAAACATGCTGCTCTCCCTGCCGCCCCCCATATGACCCACAGAGATGCTGCCTGAGGCAATAACCTCATTGAAGGGATGGCTGTCAGAACTATTGCCGTGGGGTCCACAGTGCTGCTTACCTGAACTTCCGGTTAGGGTAACTGGTGCCCTTCACATGCACACTTTTCTAGGGATAGCACAGAATCCACCTGGTGTCACTCATTGGCTTAGAGCAGGGGAATGGCTGGCTACAGGGGCTGTCTTTCTTTTGGCCGTAAATAGACTACTGTATTGAGAGTCAGCAGTGTGCACGCCCAAGGTGGCTCCATGGGACCCTGTAAGGAGATAAATCCACCCAAAGACATGAACCAGGGAAGCAATGTTTTGCCAGGCGTCCTATCGCACTGCGGGCCCCCTCCCGCCCCAGAACGAACGGGGAAAGTTATTGTGCAATTGCTGTGCGTTCCAGCAGCTACCGCTCTGGAATGCACCACAATTGATGTGAAGAAGCCTTTAAAGTAGACATGTGCACCAGTAAAAAAATTGTTTCGTTTTGATTCGGATTTTGCGTTACTTCGTTTGAGCATCAGGAGGGCTGAAGTATGGCTGCCCTTGCTATAGTTGCTATTATTCTGCTCCAGACTCCTTGCAGTCTTTGATATGTCAGTAATACCCAAAGATCTGGTCACCTCAACCTGCACTGTGACTTTCCCCTTAACCAAGGATCACATGACCAAATACCCAGACTTTTGGTTATGCAAGCAACACTGGAGGTAGCCCCGAGAAGCATTTTCTCCAGAAAAGGTAAGTATTTTAGCCTGGTATCCTTTATTACTACATCCCAGCAACATTTGATGACAGGCCCACTTTAATAAAGCATTCTGCACCCATCTACATTCCATCCCTGTTTAAAAAAAAAAAATGGGCCATGCAGCCTTTCTAATACGGAATAATAATTGCAGAAGAACCCTGTACTTGAAGATAATGTGATTCCAAAGTGCTCTTCAGCTGTCATCTCACATAGAACGTGGAATTCCAGCTCTGCTTTGACCTGCCGGAAGAAGAGTAGACTGTAATTTTCGGAACTGGGAGAATTAAACCCGCAGCCGGCTTGGCAGCCGGTATCAAAAAAATAAATTGATTTTTTATAAAAAGACAAGAGCTGTTTGCGTGGCCCGATCGCAGACCCGTAATCTAATCCTGCTGGGGAACACAGAGAAATAAAAGGAGAATAAGAACGTAGGCTCACACATAACATAAAAACAAGTGTAACACCTGTTAAGAGATATCATTTTTATTCCAGCCCCGGTAATGGTTGCGACGACCCGTTCTCTATTTTTATCATTTTGTTACCCAACTGAAAATCACATCAGAGTTTCCTGCCTGACTCCTGTTCTTTAGTATAAACATTGTTGTTTTTTTTAACAAGTTTCATACACTTTAACTGTAATTTCTTTTAAAAACTTAAATAAGAACTTGATTTAAAGTGAAATACTGAGCAAATACACTCACCGGCCACTTTTTTAGGTACACCTGTTCAATTGCTTGGTAACACAAATTGCTAATGAGCCAATCACATGGCGGCCACTCAGTGCATTTAGGCATCTAGACGCAGTGAAGACGACTTGCTGAAGTTCAAACTGAGCATCAGAATGGGGAAGAAAGGGGATTTAAGTGACTTTGAACATGGCATGGTTGTTGGTGCCATACAGGAGGAAACCACAGACCAGACCAAGCAGCAGGACTGCGCACCCCAGCACAGGAGCATACCAGATGAACAGCAAACCGAACCAAGCAGCAAGACGGCACACCCTAGCATAGAAGCATACCAGATGAATGGCCAACTGCACCAAGCAGTGAGACTGCACACCCCAGCTCAGTAGTGTACCAGATGAACTGTAATTTGGACCAAAGATTGAGACTGTGGACCCAAGCACAGAAGCATATGGTTTGCAGTGTGGACTGGACCAAGCAGCAGTACTGGGGACCTCATCAGAGCAGGCTGCGATGTGGTGGAGACGAAAGAGGACCAGAATATAAGCACGAGGTCAGGGCAAGCAGCATGGGAGTGAGGAAGATGAAAGAAAATATTGTTTAAAGCGCAACTCCAGGCAGATATACACTCACCAGCAACTTTATTAGGTACACCTGTTCGATTGCTTGGTAACACAAATTGCTAATCGGCCAATCACATGGCAGCAACTCAATGCATTTAGGCATCTAGACGCGGTGAAGACGACTTGCTGAAGTTCAAACCGAGGATCAGAATGGGGAAGAAAGGGGATTTAAGTGACTTTGGACATGGCATGGTTGTTGGTGCTAGGCGGGCTGGTCTGAGAATTTCAGAAACTGCTGATCTACTGGGATTTCTACGCACAACCATCTCCGGGGTTTACAGAGAATGGTCCAGAAAAGAGAAAATATCCAGTGAGCAGCAGTTGTGTGGACGAAAATGCCTTGTTGATGTCAGAGGAGAATGGGCAGACTGGTTGGAGATGAGGCAACAGTAACTGAAATAACCACTCGTTACATCCGAAGTATGCAGAATACCATCTCTGAACGCACAACACACTGAACCTTGAAGCAGATGGGCTACAGCAGCAGAAGACAACACCGAGTCCCACTCCTGTCAGCCAAGAACAGGAAACGGAGGCTACAATTCGCACAGGCTTACCAAAATTGGACAATAAATTGGAGAAACATTGCCGGGTCTTATGAATCTCAATTTCAGCTGCGACATTCAGATGGTTGGGTCAGAATTTGGCATAAACAACAACAAAGCATGGATCCATCCTGCCTTGTATCAATGGCTCAGGCTGGTGGTGGTGTAATGGTGTGGGGGATATTTTCTTGGCGCACTTTGGGCCTGTGATGCTATCATGTCAGTATGGACCAAAATCTCTGAGGAATGTTTCCAGCACCTTGTTGAATCTATGTCACGAAGAATGAAGGCAGTTCTGAAGACAAAAGGGGGTCCAACCCGGTACTAGGAAGGTGTACCTAATAATCTGGCCGGTGAGTATATTAAAACAAACAATTTAGTTCAGCCATGTATTTAAACAATTAAAGGAACATTCTGTCACTATAGTCCAAAGAAAGAAGCCACACACCGGTGTCCACCAGCAACAACACATGTTCAATCCACAAAGCAAAGAATATCCAGTTCATTGAAACTCCCTATCTAGAAGGCACCCGTGCTAACTTATTTCACCCGTTAAGGGCTTAATCAACGTTTAAAGCGGACCTTTACGCTCAAAAATACAATTCTATCAATGCATTCCTCTATGTATGGTGATTAATGATAACATAGACATGACAGGTGTAAAATGCTGTGATTGTGAAATACTTACACTGCAGAGCGTTCACTTCCTGCTTTGGAAGGGCAAAAATTACTTCAGTTTGGCAAAGCAATGCACCCTGGGATTGGCTTGTCATCAGCAGAGCATTGCTGGGAAATCTCATCTGTAATCTCACGAGATCTCAGGGAAAGGCATTTTCCTCCCCTGAGATGATGAGCATGATCACATGTCCTAGTCACATGTGCCAGAGTTCTAGGAAGTAAAAGGAGAGCTAGTAATCTGCCCTTAGTAAACATGGCCACTGTCAGAAGACTGGGGACGAAAAGAGAAATAAGGAATGCAAAGAATACAAAGCTGGTCATTTTAAAGATATGGATAAAGGTCCACTTTAAGCCTGTATTAGGTGAAATGCATAAAAACACTGATGTGCCAACAAAGAACTTGCTGATATAAGTACAGAGCAGAGTGACAGGGTACATGCCAATAGAAGGCCAGAGCAGGGTGACAGGGAAATTATCTCATCAGTCTGCTGCTTCTCCTTCACTGTCCAATCACAGGCTGGGATAGGGACAAGACCTGTAAGTGTTGCATAACTGCAGAAGAGAAAAATCAGGTCTCCTGCTCTACCAGACAGGGCTGTGCTATCTTGCAGAGCTGTGCATTTCAGAACTGGATGGCAGTGACACATTTCACCTGCTAAGAGCTTAATCCCGTAACAGGTGAAATGCATTACAGCAGATGCCCTTTAGACAGGGAGTCTCAATGAACTGGATACTCTTTGCCTTGTGGATTAAACATTTGTTGTTGCTGGTGAACTCCGATGGGCGGCTTCTCTGTTTTGGCTATTGTGTTGGTGGGTGGAGGGCTCGCATCTCCATACACGCTGAAGGCTTGGTGTTGTATGGGGCAGTGAAATTTCTCTGCATGCGGATACCATAATTCTAGCACTGTTCTCTGTCTGATATACAGAGGGGGGGATTTATCAAAACTGGAGCAGACAAAATCTGGAGCAGCTGTGCATGGCAACCAATCAGCTTTTCTCTTCAGTTTGTTCAGTTAAGATTTGAAAATGAAAGGTGGATGCTGATTGGTTGATATGCACAGCTGCTCCAGATTGTGTCTGCTCCAGTTTTGATAAATTCCCCTCAGTGTGTCTTGTTTAAATCGGGGGGCTGAAGGCGGTAAAATCAGGCGGTCAATTTGCGGTTTTACCACTCCCCCGGCCCCCTGCAATGTTGGCATTGTGTGCGGACAGTGCTGTATACACTGCCATGGCAAACATTAAACAGTAAGTCACATTTGGCACCTGACAAACGCGGCCATGGAGGTGAATGGGACCGCAACACAACAGCGTGCAAAGCGTAGTTGCAGCATTATTAAAAATAAAAACGTTTAATGAAAAATCCCCCCTTGGGGTTAAAGGAGAACTGTGGTGTTAGGGCTTTTCCTCATAGTTCTCCTAAGGGTAACGGGAGGACACAAACTAGCGTCCTCCCGTCACCCAAAGCTCAGTATACCGCGAGCTACAGCTCACTATATACTGAGATGCCGCAGCCGGAGCGGATCCCGACAATTATGTCTGGATCCACCCAGCTGCGTGAGTGACAGCTGGCTCTGCCTATCTAGAGGCAGAGCCAGCTGTACCCGCCCCCTCCCCCGTCCGTTCCACCAGTCAGCACTGGGGGATCGGAGTGGGGAGGGGGGAATCCCTGCAGGGAGCCGCGAGTGACAGTCACGGCTCTCTGCAGGGGCAGGAACGAGAAGTGATCGAGCGACGGTATGTGTTCGCTCATTTCCCGATCTATTGAGCCGACCTGTGACAGTCTCATTGTCACAGGTCGGCTAGAACTATGAGGCTGAGTGGTTTTTCACTCGCCTCATAGTTCTCCATTAAACAAAAATGCGCACTGCTGCCTCCTGAACGCCAGACAGCTGCTGCTCCACCGTCCTGTAAAAAACGTTCCATCGCGGATTGCTTATCAGAGGGTGGTGGAGCCTGCTGCACGTCTAAACAAAGTGTAACCCTAAATTCACAGCTGAACTCTGGGCACACAGCTAAATAAACAGATAAAAATTAAGATACAGGAGCTGTTAAAGGACATTAATTTCTGTCCATCCAGCTCTGAGATACACAGCTCCGCAAGACGGCACAGCCCTGTCTGGTAGAGCAGGAGACCTGATTTTTCTCTGCTGCAGTTATGCAACACTCCCAGGTCTTGTCCCTCCCACAGCCTGTGCCGGAGCAGTGAAGGAGAAGCAGCAGACTGATGAGCTAAGTTCCCTGTCACTCTGCTTTGTCCTTCCATCAGCATGTTCCTTTGTTAGCACATCAGCACCGCAGCTTAAATAACAACTCCTGTTCTGCCTCCCCATTCTAGGCATTGCAAGTTTGCTCTCTGTAACTTTCAGTTGTGGCGAGACGGCAGTAACTCACAATCGCAGTAAATTTGGCAGACAGTGATTCAATCCATATGACACCTTGAAGTTTAATCCAAACTGTGCAGATCTTTACAACAGCGAACACAGAATAGGTCAAAAGATCATAATGTGATCCACTCAGCAAAGGACAAGGGGCTGAGATGGAGACTGGAACATAATGAAGAAGGGCGGAGCCATGTACACAGAGGAAGACTGAACTATGGAGAGGGGTGAAGATATACAATATACCAGAGACAGATAAAACACAAATCATCTTAAAGGCATATCACAAAGCATGTGTAACATGACACCTCCAGCAGTGGCGGAACTACCAGGGTCACAGAGGTCGCAGCTGCGACCGGGCACTGGAGTTCCGCCACTTGGAGGGGGCCCAGGACAGGAGGAAGGGGCCCCTGGTAACAGCTGATTACCAGGATATTTAATATCCCGGTAACCGCTAATGTCAGTACCGGGACCTCTTCCTCCTGTCCTGGGCCCTACGTGCTTCACGCTGCTCCCCTCACCTTGTTCCGGGGCGCAGTATGATCCAGCCGGTGCAGCAGCCAATGAGTGGGAAGCGGGTTATCCCCGCCCCCCCATCACACAGAACGCTGCCGAATAGAGAGCTACATCAGTAAGAGAGGCCTGCTGCGGACACGAAGGGGGAGCTATAGAGAGCTGGGAATATGAAGGGGAGCAGAAAGCTGGGGATATGGAAGAGGAGAGTGTGGGGGTCCGGGAGCGGAAAGCTGGGGATATGAAGGGGGAGATGAGGGGAAGCTGGGGATATGGAAGAGGAGAGTGTGGGGGTCCGGGAGCGGAAAGCTGGGGATATGAAGGGGGAGATGAGGGGAAGCTGGGGATATGGAAGAGGAGAGTGTGGGGGTCCGGGAGCGGAAAGCTGGGGATATGAAGGGGGAGATGAGGGGAAGCTGGGGATATGGAAGAGGAGAGTGTGGGGGTCCGGGAGCGGAAAGCTGGGGATATGAAGGGGGAGATGAGGGGAAGCTGGGGATATGGAAGAGGAGAGTGTGGGGGTCCGGGAGCGGAAAGCTGGGGATATGAAGGGGGAGATGAGGGGAAGCTGGGGATATGGAAGAGGAGAGTGTGGGGGTCCGGGAGCGGAAAGCTGGGGATATGAAGGGGGAGATGAGGGGAAGCTGGGGATATGGAAGAGGAGAGTGTGGGGGTCCGGGAGCGGAAAGCTGGGGATATGAAGGGGGAGATGAGGGGAAGCTGGGGATATGGAAGAGGAGAGTGTGGGGGTCCGGGAGCGGAAAGCTGGGGATATGAAGGGGGAGATGAGGGGAAGCTGGGGATATGGAAGAGGAGAGTGTGGGGGTCCGGGAGCGGAAAGCTGGGGATATGAAGGGGGAGATGAGGGGAAGCTGGGGATATGGAAGAGGAGAGTGTGGGGGTCCGGGAGCGGAAAGCTGGGGATATGAAGGGGGAGATGAGGGGAAGCTGGGGATATGGAAGAGGAGAGTGTGGGGGTCCGGGAGCGGAAAGCTGGGGATATGAAGGGGGAGATGAGGGGAAGCTGGGGATATGGAAGAGGAGAGTGTGGGGGTCCGGGAGCGGAAAGCTGGGGATATGAAGGGGGAGATGAGGGGAAGCTGGGGACATGGAAGAGGAAAGTGTTGGGTCCGGAAGCAGAAAGCTGGGGACGTGATACATTTATTTTGTTTTTTAAAATAAATCTATCTAATGTTTTTTTTGGGGGGGGCCTTCATGGATTCTTGCATCGGGCCCTGAGGTCACTAGTTACGCCTCTGACCTCCGGGCATGTAAAAGATGACGCCCCCCCCCCCCCCCCCCCACCCGCAGTGTGATTCCGTAACAATCCCCCCCCCCCCCCCCCCCCCGCCACTGCAAGTGTTAACTGCTCATTTTGTTCTGACGCAATTACACGCAGCACCTGTCCCTCCCAGGAGCACCATACGTTAGTACATGCCCGTGTGAACGAGGACTTAATGTTACAATTTTACACGACAGGACCTCTTTAGCATGGCCATGCAAATACTGCTGCAGGAGATGAAAGGAAAGGTTATCATTGTACAGCTCGGCCCCCATTTCCTTTTGTCTGTTCGTTTTTCTCCCAAACTAAACACAATGCCGGCTTCCTAGTTGCCATATGGCACTTGTTTGTTTTTTTGAAAAATAGTGCTTTTGTTTCTTATCCAGACTTTAATCTCAGGCTTTGGAGTTACAGGGAACATATTGTTCAATATGGTTACAAGCCAGTATAAAAAAAACAATTATCTAACTTTTTTTTTCTTCTTTTCGAAGAGCTCAAACATCATCTGAAATCTCTGATTCGGAAGCTTTGCAGTGAGACGGTAATGGATCTGGGTCCTACTTCAGCTCTCACACCTGTGCACCCCCCATGGGGCGGAGCCTTTTTACATTTCTGCTATGGGCCTATTGGTTGAGCTATAACATCATGCCATTAGTTACAGAATAACTCCACTTTAGAAATATAAAAATGAAAATATCTTTAAAGAAAGAATATAGCAGATATACACTCGCCGGCCACTGTATTAGGTACACCTGCTCAATTGCTTGGTAACACAAATATCTAATCAGCCAATCACATGGCAGCAACTCAGTGCATTTAGGCACCTAGAAGTGGTGAAGACGACTTGCTGAAGTTCAAACTGAGCATCAGAATGGGGCAGAAAGGGGATTTAAGTGACTTTGAACATGGCATGGTTGTTGGTGCTAGGCGGGCTGGTCTGAGTATTTCAAAAACTGCTGATCTACTGGGATTTCTACGCACAACCATCTCCGGGGTTTAGGGGGTTGTACGAACTCCACCTTCTACAGGGCTAGAAACACACACACATATACATATATATATAAATCAATATCTAGTCTATTCAATAAAAAAATAATATTTCCAAAATTGCATGTGATAATTAGTACATAGAAATTATTATAAAGAAAAATATTACTCTGGACTCTTACATGATTTTTTTTAAAAAATCACTGCTGAAGAGGACTATCCTCACTTCCTGTCCAAGTGACTACGGTCAAAGGGAAAGGAAGTGAATGAAAATCTTCACAATTGAGACACAGAAGTAAAGTAAGGTTTTCTTTCTTCCCTACCATATTTATAGCTAAGAAACATGTTTTGGCTGAAGTTACACATTAAGTATACATTTCACATCACCAAATATTAGCATCACCTCAGACTAGTCCAACATAGATTTCAATGAACTGAAACAGGGATTATAAAACGCATTGATCTCAAAGGATGTATAAAGGACCAGAGGCAGTACTGCAGGCAGAACCGTGTGACTTCAAAAGAAGAGTCAATCCTTTAGAAAGATTGCACAGGTCTGTATTCTACATAGAGGGGGGAAAAACTCTTGAGAACCAGTTACCAGTATGTGTCCCACCTACTCCCATCCAGAGCGCTGAGAACAAAGAATTATCTGAACCTTCCAGCTCAATATTAATGATTTAACTCTTTTGCTAAAATATTGGTGCTCTTACCCAGCAACTCGAGCAATAAGAAAAATCAATTGATAAACTGCTATTGGTTTACAGAAAAAAAAAAATTGATCATGTGCTATTCCATTTAATCTGCTTTGGGGTTGTTATATATTCCATTGAAATCAGGTGGAGCGGGATTTCATCGCTTTGATCAAAAAAGAAAAAAAAAAGGGGGTTCAAGATTTAATTCATCAAACCGCCTCCGCCTATCCCAAAGCTAAAGCATAAGTCTGAGAAATACTAAGATGAGTCCAATTATTGGCTACATGTTGGTAGCACTATTTCCAGAATACTTAGGTCAGCGTCTCTCAACCTTTTTTCAGTCAAGGCACCCCTTGACTGAGTAGGCAACATCTCGAGGCACCCCAGTCTAAAATGTAAAATACCTAAGTGTGTAGGTATAAAATACAAAAACAAAATCCATGCCAGACCCTTGTCCCAGATAGGAGTCTGATATGGATTTAAGGGGGAACCACATGCAAATACATCAAGAGCCCCCCTACTTTTACATCAGAGGCTTTTACATCAGAGGCTCTCACAATAGGAGCCTCCTTTCATAACGTCAGCTCCTCTTTCATATTGGAGTCCCCCTGTCACATTAGAATTCCCCATTCTTATCAAGTACAAAACAAAACCTACTAATTTACCAATTTCCATACCACCCTTGCCAGTTCTGACAGCGCTGAACATTTTCTGCTGTTTCGTTCTTATCAAGAGCCCTCACATCAGAGTCTTGAGTCCCCCCTCCTTCACATCAGAGTCCTACCATTAAAGTGGGAGCTACAGCTGTGGCAGCATGGCAAAGGGTGGGAGGCACAGTAAGCCTGGATGCCTGGAGATGAACTTCCATCCTTTTCTGGATGGATCCCACCCTCCCTGGATTAACCATTTCCATGGTGTTGGTGGTTGGCCTGCTGCGCCATGGAAAGGAATGACACCGTGCACAAATTTCAAGGCACCCCAAGTTAAGAAAGGCTGACTTAGATCTTGAATGTCAATTATCGTGTTGGGAAATGGAAAAAAACTGTTTGTACAGAAGGAGACTGAACATCTTCTGGGTCTCCTAAACTGATTCGTTAAAAATACTTTTGAGGTTTTAAAGGGAAACTGGAACATACCCATATGCCTCACCACCACCACTGCATGACCAGCAGGGCCTTCCCAGTCAAAATCCAACTTGGTTGACTTTAATGTTTTTGTTGATCAATTTTTAATAATTTAACCTACACATAGATATGACATAACATTTCACAGCATTCAAGTCAATATCAAACCTTACTACAAGAGACACATAGAATTTGGATATCAGGATGGTGATCGGGATACATCCCACTACTCAAATATTTCTAGTTACATCATCTCTAATATATTAAATAATGATTACGAACGTCAGACCGGGCAGTTCTTATCTCCATTCCATCCCCTTCCAATTCCAAGATTAATCCCCAAAACCTCCAGATTACCCAGCCCAATGTAATCCCCACTTGTCGTTGACTCTTTAAAGTAGGGCTGTGGAAATTAAAGATTAATTTGTCGATTAATCGTTAAACTTTTTGATCGATTAAAATAATTTTGATCGCTAATGAAAACACTCCCCTCTCCGCCAGCTTCCGGGAGTCCCGTCGGCGATCCGGTGACGTCACGGACATCGACGTCACCGGGCTCCTCCCCCTTCCCCAAGTGGCTCCGTCGGCTAACGAAGGGAAGGTGGGAGGAGTCCGGTGACGTCAATGTCCGTGACGGCTAACAAAGGGGAGAGGAGTCTAGTGACGTTGATGTCTGTGACGTCACCGGACTCCTCCCCCCTTCGTTAGCCGACGGAGCCACTTGGGCTGGTGAGTTTGCCCAAGAAACTTTCTGCATGAGCGCCAGCCAAGGCATTGGCCTATACACATACAGCTCAGCAATGAAGTAATAAAATGAACTAGGATCACACTAATCCAGCACGTTATTATTCTGAGTTGCCCCACTCAAGCGGCGGCCATATTGAGTGGGGCACGTGAGATTAATAACGTGCTGGATTAGTGTGATCCTAGTTCATTTTATTACTTCATTGCTGTGCTGTATGTGTATAGGCCAATGTAGTTGGATCTGTATGTGCGTTATAATTAATCGAAATTAATCGATTTAAAAAAATTTCGATTAATCGAACCCGAAAATTTTAATCATTACCAGCCCTACTTTAAAATGAACCTTGATTCAAAAATCAATTAGATACTGTCCTCAGAGACCGTAACATACAGGGGTACAGGTACACTTAAAAACTAAGACCACACAGGGACTCGTGTACACACACACACACACACACACACACACAAAGGTTGAACTTGATGGACCTGTGTCTTTATTTAACCTCAAATACTATGTAACTATATGTAACTATGCATGTTTTTTTTTAAGTGGAATTAAACTGTAATGGGGGGCAGCCAGCATTTGGCATAATGTGAGAATATGCCCAGCATACTTTTGAATTCAGAATGATTAACTTTCATTGACTTTCTAAGGCCAGTCCTAAACATATCGCCTATATAAGGAGTAGAGATGTTCAGATACCAGTGCCAATACTTGGCATTTCAACGAGAACTCCCAGGGTTGCAGCGGTTGCAGCTGGGACCGGGCTCTGGCGCTCCACCACTATTCTGAAATCATTAGTCTGTATTGTTTTAGAAAAACTATCACATGACAATATACAAAAATGTATCAGTACTTGTACTCGCAAAAAACTGGTATCGGTGCATCCCTTTATATACTGTATGTTTATAAAAACAAAATCATTCAATAAAACAGAGATGTACAAATCCCAGGAGCTCCGTGTGCTCCTTACACATGACAGCTGCCTCCTAACTTTTGAATTTTTCTTTAGTCCAGTCTTGGAGCTTGAAAAGTATCTGTACGTGTACTTGTACCGAGTACGGTACTGGGTATCTGAACATCACTAATAAGGGCAGTTTAGTAAATTAAGAAAAAAAATTAGCATTTTTCTTTTCTTTTTTATAGACATTGTATATCCAGATACAAGTAAAACAACGACAATGAAATTTGACATGTAATTGTTACAATACTTTTAACCCAGTAAAATCCTTCTCTTGTTCCCCATCTCACAATGAAACGATTATCTCTGCTTTGTGCCATTTCGGAAAGCAGGTCCAATTGACATGCAAATGAACGAATCTCAAGCTGGTGTAATTAAGAGGATTAATGATATTGATTCCCTGTCCACTAAATACTTTAATGGCAGATGCTTTTAGACGTGGAAATAATTATGTGATTATACAGTCTCATCCGGCCGAACGAATCCAACATTTCAATCTTGCATTAAAATATGGAGATATGATCGTTTTTATCGGTAGAAGGCAATTTGCAGCTTCCTGGGCGGTGAAGAGGAACTGATATCGAGCAGAAAGTAATGAATTCTGGGACCCTAAAGTCTATGTAAACACCAACTACGAACTTCTCTTATTTGATCCCTTTTAATTATGGCTCATGCACATGGATGTGGACGCATTTTATGCATCTATACAATGTACAGTCTATATGTGTATCAATGAGAGCATATTATGGACAAAGTCATGTGTTTTTTATGCAGGATTTTGAGGCAAACATCTGCCAGATCCTGCGTGGACAATCAATATTTTATTTAGGCCGTGTGCATGATGCCTTAAGGTGCCCATATACCTTACGAATATCGGCCGATTTTTGTATGCGATCGCGTTTTTGTCCTAGATTGATGGGCAGTGTACAACCGCAAATACTGTACAATCGATCGACTTTTGACTAACCAGCAGGTTAGAAAACTTTGGTCGATCGTACGATTTTCGCAAGGTTGGTGGCATTTCCGTACGATTTACGCTGCACATGCGCAGACGAAAATACATGCGGTTGATTACCGCAATTCGTCCAGGTGCTTTCTTCTAATTACAGCGGATCCAACCCTGCGATAATCGGCACAGGATGGGGCCGTCGTACGAAAATCGTATGACGGTCTGATCATCGGACGAAAAGTGTCGTCGGATGATCGCAGGGTGTATGGGCAGCCTTAGTCTGTTAAATATCCAACTGAAACTATTGGACTTTATTGCAGGATTATGAGCCCTGCCCACATTACCTCTATATACTATAAAACACCTACACACTATTTTATGTAGAAGAAGAGAGAGGGAGGGAGGTGTTCTGTATTCCTAACACTCCCTACACTAGGGTGACAATGCTGATCCTCCATAGATACAGTACAGTAGATGAATGCTGTCACCCTAGGACTGGAAGGGTGTTACTGGAAGGATTATCAGGAGAAAAGGAAAAACAGCCTGAGAAAGGATGGATAAAATGCATTGTGGGTGAATTGTGGTGTGGGAAATTTGTGCAGTGGGAGGGGCTTCAAACTTGAATGTACTCACTTTGTACACGGTAACATATGCCGCAGTCCTTGTACCCACAAAATATGCTATAAGTCCTGTGCCACAAGCCAGACTAACAGACACATACAAATCGCAGTGCTATCATTTGTAAAAAAAAAACAAAACCCATACACATCCAAAGCTCACCTATGCATTCCCCCTCATCCATAGCTCACCTTTGCACCCCCCCTCCTCTGTACCCCCCATCCATAGCTCACCTAACCCCTTTCACGCCACCCCATCCCCAGCTTACCTCTGCACCCCCCACTGCTCACCTCTGTACCCCTCATCCATAGTTCACCTCCACCCCATCCACCTCTCAATCCCTCACAGCTCCCCTCTGTACCCCTCATCCATAGCTCACCTCTGCATCCCTCATCTACAGGTCACCTCTGCTCCCCCACCATACACATTTTACCTCTGTACCTATCATACATAGCTAACCTCTAGCCCTCCACCCCATACTGGTCCGCATCTTACCTCTGCACATTATCCTTATAGTGAGACAACCTGAAACGTTTGCCTCATTCAGGGGGCAGAAGGCAGAGGAGCATGTTGGCAGTGCTTGCCACCCCCTTCTTTAGTACAAATAAGTAGTGCATGCCCTGCTCATATGTACCGAGTGCTGCTGGGGCCGTCAGACATGTTGCTTCAAGGCAGCCCCAGCTTTAAATGTATAATTTGTGGAGGTGGCCCATAATGCCCCAGCTCCTCAGCACTACCCCTCTAGACTTTCCTGCCAGTTGTAGCGATTGACCACTTCGGGCTAGTTCACACCTTAGCAGTGCTGGGGCTGAGAAGGCTGCATGGAGACAGAGCAGGCAAGCAGGTAGCAGGGGAGGGCTTGTATTCTTGTGAGTGTGCTTCCATTTTTATTTCTAAGTCCAGTGTGTTGCTATGTCCTAAGTCCAGTGCCTTACTAAGTCCTGAGTCCAGTGCCTTACTAAGTCCTGAGTCCAGTACCTTACTAAGTCCTGAGTCCAGTACCTTACTAAGTCCTGAGTCCAGTACCTTACTAAGTCCTGAGTCCAGTACCTTACTAAGTCCTGAACATTACTAAGTCCTGAGTCCAGTACCTTACTAAGTCCTGAGTCCAGTACCTTACTAAGTCCTGCACATTACTAAGTCTTGAGTCCAGTGCAATACTAAATCCTGAGTCCAGTACCTTACGAAGTCCTGAACATTACTAAGTCCTGAGTCCAGTGCTCTGTTGCGGGTCACCACAACTTGGCAAATGTTACCAAGGGGTCCCGGCCCTAGAAAGGTTGAGAGCCGCTGCTCCATAAGCTATGTTGTGTGTTCCATAGCTGTGACTACAATGTATATGTTTAACAGTTGCTCATTGCTGTGTTGTTTGTAACTGTTTAACTCCTTCGTGACTGACGACGTACAGTGTACGTCGCCAGTTTCTTCTTCCAGGTATGCTCAGACAAAGTGATAGCTCCCCGTCTACTATCAATACTCTCCCTACTCTAAAAATAAAGTTTTTATTATCTATTATTACAGTTATTTATAGAACGCCATCAATTTACGCATCATTCATATGTCGCCATGCATGCCTCCTTCAGCGCACATCTGTGCAAATATAAACATTTTCCTCTAATTTGTTAAGCTGATTTCAAGTAGAAGATATTACTGTCAATGACAAGCTTCCTGCACAGTCTGTAAAACCATGACAGCGGTTGTCAGCAGGGCAGCGGAGAAAGACGTCCATGAGCAGAGAACGTTACATCTTATCTAAAAGGGGGAAATGATCTGTAATGTGACAATATGGCTCTGCGTCATTATTAGGATTATTTTGACATGTGCGTTATACCCAACAATGGAAGAATAAGTCAAGTTATATTTTTTTCCAAGAACTCTTTTTGCCTCAACATTAAATTCTGTTAGTTGGAACAAATCAATGTGAAGCCGATATTAACAGCGGCCAATCAGGGGGCTACGAGATGAAGGAAGACATCCAATTAGTTGTGAATTGGATGCCAAAAGTAACAATTTCACTAAACTGGAAGAACCATTTTTATTTCAAGCTGGATTCAGACCACTTTAGCGCATGTTTACGCAAACAAAATGCACTTGAGTTTACCTACGTGTCAACTCAACATGCGAGCTGTGTTTAACCCTTCTACTGCATCAGTGGCAGTAGCAGTATGTAAATGAACTCATGCCCATAACAGCAGCCATGAGTTTGTTTACTTTTCCAGAACATCCATCTGATCGCTTGTAGGGTGCTTCTCCTCCATCTCTCCTGTGAAGTATGAACCTGGAAACGCTCAGTTTCCAGCACTCCCAGGTTCAGGTCCATCAACTCTTGGCACGGAGAGCCGGGTAAAACAGCAATCAAGGATGCTATGCCCTCTAGCAGCGTTGCTTGAGTGCAGGGGTGGCATCAGAAGATCCCTGATGTCTCCATAAAAAGTACCTGTCACTCAAAAAAGTAAAATGTGTTATTACATAGGGGGCTTATCAGTAAAAAAATAATGTAAAAAAAAAAAAAAAATTTAAATGCACACGTGTATATAAACAACCATGCAACACATGTTGGGTATGGCTGAACACACCTGGAATGAGAGAAAAACTTCTAGGGCCATCATTTATGGTAACCATGTTGTAAGTTGATGGCTTGCATAGGCTTTTAAACCATCGGGGTCTATTCACTAAGCTGCTGAGGGCAGCCGAGTGAATGACCGATCTGAAGTGAAGTTATACGGATAGGCTTCCCTGAAGAGATGAGTCTTAAGGGATCGCCTAAAGGCAGTCAGAGTGGGAGATAGACAGACAGGTTGGGGTAAAGAGTTCCAGTGGATGGGAGAGACTCTAGAAAAGTCCTGGAGGCGAGCATGGGAGGAGTTGAGGAGAAAGTTGGAAAACAGAATAAATGAGTTTTTTTATTTGAAATGTGCTTTGATAATTTTTTTTAAATATTTTTGAAAATCTGACTAGTCAATTGGCTAGCACAGCCCCCTCCCAAGCAGCCTTCTTAGTCGTTTTGTATGTCAACAGAAGGGAGGCTGTTACAGGTAAATAACATGTCTACAATACATTAAATGCACATATCATCTTATGGGAAGACTTTTGCTGAAATCAGCGGTCTGGCACCATTCATTTTCTGTGAATTCCAGCAATTATCTTTAATAATGAACACACAAAAAAAATCATTTTGCAGAGTAGAAGTTTTTCTTCCGTGCAGTCTATGTCTTCTGTCCAGAATCTTCAGCCACCTCAAACTGTCGCTTTGGTTTAGTGGCCTCCTGCATGAGTTCGTGTAACTGTCCGATCTGCTCTGCATTTAATAAATCAAGTTTTTCTTCTGACAGGCTGGCTCCGTACTGCATCCCTTTTGTCTCTGGATTATGGAGACTGGACTTGGCTTGTTCCCAAAGCACCGCAGCATAATTCTAGGAAATAAAAGACAGGCCAGTGACTTCAGTATATATAGAAAAGGTAACGCATCAAGAAAATAAAAGATCTGTCAAAGAAATGCAATTTAGAAGCAAACCTGTCACAAAGCTGGGCAGCTCAACGCAAGCCTGGGATGGAAGTGTGCATCGGCACAGGTTCCCTTAAGTGAAATTTGCCAAATAACAAGAAGATACAAAAATACAAGAAACTAAAATTTTACGGGAATCTTGACTTTTCCTGTAATAGTCGAACTTGGCCCTGCCCCTGCCTACCTTCACAATGTTTCTATTGGTTAAGGAAACTGCATATTAAATTAAAGGCAAAAAACGAGTAGGGATGAGCTCGGGTTCAAACTGAACCCGAGCTCACCCGAAACTGGAAGGAAGCCACAAGCGGCGGCAATACTGAGTGGGGCAACTCAGATGAATAACATCCTGCATTAGCCTGACCCTAGTTCATTATTCTACTTTATTGCTGTGTAGTACGTGTATAGGGAAATGGCAAGGGTGGCGCACGTGCACTACATCCTTCTCCACCAAACCTCTTACTTCTAACTAAACCGGAAGTCAGGTCGTTGGAGATCTCAACGAGTTGGAACTTTCGATAGAACACCGTATCAGCTAAGGGGCATGGAAAGGGGAGGGATGCTGAAGACATCACTGACCTTATATAGCCAGATGGCCATATTTGTTCAAAGGCATTAACCTAATATGGCCTTTTAAAGGTCTATGATGTCACCTGCAACCCCCTTTGTTTATGTGCAGCTGCGGGAGAAGGAATGCCAAATGTTGCAGTACTGTCTACTTCCTTCCGGGTTCAGATGAGCTCGGCCTTAATGATGTGGTTTAGGAGACAGGAAGGCTAAGCTTGGCTCTTGCGGCAAAAGTATAGAGTAATTAATAACGTCAGCTTCTTATCTGCCGATTTGTTTTTGATCACATTCTCACAATGAACAACTTTATGCAGAATTTCAGTATGGAAACCAGTTATGTAAATGTCAGCTCCCCCCACCTCCAAAATACAGAAAATATGTCCTCTGGCAGGAAGTATTATAAATACATCGTTTAATTTACCCTCTGCTTAGTAACATAAAGAATTCCACTCAGGCACAAACACAGCAAAACAAACATATATTTGGAAAATGATGATTGCTGAAAAAAATACCCTGACAGGCAGTTCAGTGACTGTGTCCATCTGCTCTAACAAGGGAGGTGCTGACAAAATGACATGAATTTTTTATAGGATGTTGCTATTTGCAGATCCTGTTTGTTACAGTTACTCACCAGAAAACACGTAATGGATGGAGGTGTAAAGAAAAAAAAAACAATAGTAAGTTAAAGCTGAAGTCCATCGGAATCGTAAGTCAAATGTATGTACTTAAGACCCCCAATTTAGGTAAATGTTTTTTACCCTAAAGCTGAACTCTGGTCAGCTGATAAAAATCTTGCTTCCTCCTTGCTGGACAAATGGTCCCCCCAAACCCACTCCTCTCACGTACGGTGCAGGATCAGCAGTCCGGCATTGTACATGTGGACATCGAGGGCCTGTTTACATGCCAGGGTTGGAGCGGGAGCAGAGAAGAGCTCTGGATGAGGGATAAGGTAAGATGTCTCCAGCAGCACCAACATCCTAACATACATAGCAGCCGGGAGTTCGTCTATCTTTTTTACATTAAAATCGGCCTCCTTGTAGAAGTGATTTGGGCAGCCGTAATGTCACTTGATCATTTCCTCATGTACAATAATGTGCTGCCCACCCGCCATATGTCCCAGGATTACTTGTCCCTCCTGGGTGCCGGGACCTCGGTGGAGGGTGTCAGGATAGAGAGTGATTGAAGATCGGTGAACATCTGTGTGCTAAACATCCCTGTGAAGGCTGAACATGGAAGCGTTCAGCTCTGAGCACTTCTGGGTTCTGAGAAGTCAATCTCCGGCTGCTCTGGGCACGGTAAAAAATGAATGCGCTGTGCTCGACTGGCTTAAACAGAGTGCAGGGGTGACATTAGTGGGTCTATAAATAAGAACAAATCTTATTTATTTTTACTTTTGGAGTTACTTTACCTGACATGATATGCAGATCAAAAGGTCATCTCTTTATTCTGAAGATATATGGAACACAGGAAACACAAAGTAACCATGTTACTTTTTACTCTCTATCTTGAGTCTGAGCGGTTTTATAAACACTGTTGAGATGGTCTGTTTTCTGACAGCAGTAGCTGTAAAGCTGCTGTATAACACAGTTGTTGTTTTGACACCCGGGAATTGCTGGCAAATATGGCACGGAAGTGGCAGCGGAGGTAAAAAAAAAGCTATGTACGCCATGTGTACTGTAATGGATTTTGTACGGACCATATCTCGCACACTCAATGCCCACAACTAGACAATGATCTGTTAATGATTCGGGTCTTTGATATCTGCCTGGAGTTCAGCTTTAATTTTCCCCATACAAGTTGCTACATCATATTTCCTGTTGAAATGTTGCTAGCTAATGTCATGTAGTACCACACTGTGAGTTTTTCCTCATAGCGATGTTCCAATTTCTTTACGCGCCATGCGTTCATCACTGATGTGTGTTATTTAATGTAGCATCCCGAGTTCCCCAACACCGACACCTCTGTCCTACCCCCTTCCAAATATAATGATCCTACTTGGCAGGTCTGGCATCATAATGTCACAGAAAGGGCATACGCTGTACAGGAGTGTAGTCGTGTTCATCCACCACAGCCACATACAGTTATAATGGTAAAACGCCTTATGAAGCCTTGGAAACTCTGAGGCTTCAGATGAACTAGGCAGCTGGGAAACACAGATGAAAGTCAAAAGACATATTTCAGTGGAGACTAAAAAAACTTAAATTGACTTTGTCATGTCCTTAAAAGATGACTAGGATTCCAAAAATACCTACAAAAAGAGGAAAAGACTTCCAGAAAATAATCATCTTTACACAGCAGTCCTGTCAGTGGAACTGCCCCCATTCCTGGCTTTTAGAAGTTATGTCTTTCCAAAATTGAGATTTCCATGTTTTGAAAGATGCCTGGTATATCTCTTGAGGGACTTATTGGTGACATTTCTGCGCTGAGTTCCCAGATACTGTACACTGAGTGGCCAGTTTATTATGACCACCTGACGCTTGTAGGCAAATTAGCTATAATTTGGCGCTGAAGTTGCTAGAGGGCCAGACCATTATAAATAGGGAAGCGGGTTGGTTACCACGACAGTAGAGGGATTTGTTTCTGAAGATACGGGGAAACAACACGATTTAACAGCCTTTGAACGTGGGATGATTGTTGGCGCTCGGAGCATGGAGCGAGTATCAGCAAAACAGCAGAATTTGTTAAATTATCAAGAGCAGCTGTTGTTAAAGTGTTTAAAGACCGGACTGTCAGCCGAAAATCTGGGTCTGAACGTGCGAATTGTGGCCGTCGGCGACTAGTCAATGTTAGGGCAGAACGGAGAGTGGCAAGACTGGTACAAGACAACAGAAGGGCAACAGTGCCGTGTCAGATTCCTCGCATCACCTTTCAACATCTCGTGGAGTCACGAGGTGGCCCAACGAAGTACTGATGGGGTGGTCATAATAATCTGGCCACTCAGTGTATATACAAGATAGATGCGCCAACACGCCCCGTCTCCGGCATGAGTAGTAAGGGCACCGTCACTCAGAATTCATTAGAAATTCATCTTCTGCTGAGCAGCATGGACGAACAGAAGTGGAGCAAGGGGCAGGGGCAGATAGCTCAATAACCACAGTATTAAGCAAAACTAATCAAGTGCTACTTGCACTTTTTCCCCTGGAGAGATTTAGGTAACAGGGAATATTATAGTGATACTTCTTTACCCTATTAATTCATATAATTCATATACACCAATTTCATTATAAAGCAATGTTTTGTAAAAGTGTTGGACTTTCTCAGATAAAGAATAGAATCTAAAACTTGCACATTACTATTATTAAGTGGTAGAGCATTGTCTGTAGTACCTCGGACAGCAGAGTGCATGTAATACTGGAACACAGGTCATCTTAAATCAAATCACGGTCACAAACGATGCACATTTCAGAGGTGGAAGCCAATAACCCAGAGGGAGAAATTTAATGCAGGCTTAAGTGATCTTTCAGACAGCAATTAGAGTAATTAGTGAGGTGCAGGATGACAGTGCAGTATGGGCTGCCAGCACAGAGTTACTTACAAGTCTGAATTATGACAACTGGGCAAAAGTGCAGCTACTGTTTCTAGTGACCAGAGTCCTCGTACCAAATGAGAAATTAATCTTGAGCGCAAAGAAACCCACTCAACCCTCAAACCTTCTTTGGGGTTTGTAACAGAGAATGCCTTCTTCTCCGTGTAAGTGTAACTATAACTTAAGCTAACAACACAGCTATCCATATCGGTTCTTCAAAATGTCTTGAATCAATGCAGTGGTGGCAAACACACTTGAGACCAAGCAGGACCCTTAAATCCCAATTGATCTCTCAGTTTAAATCAGCTACAGTTACTAACAGTGCATCAAAGCAAAATGTTTTAATGTCAACAGTTAATTTTCTTTCTAAAGCAGCCACAGCCTGAGTAGAAAAGCCTGTTGTCTGTCAGCATGCTGCAGAGAAAGACCCTTACTGTGTGGAGAAGCAGTGGTCTCTGTGGTCTCTTTGCCAAGGTCTGACATGTTACCCCACCCCATTCTTCCCTTCTCGGGTTATTTAAACTCAAAGTTCAGTTGGGCTTGAAAGCACACCCGAAATCCAAAGTACACTGCCTCAATCCCACCAATCACTTCTTCAGTTCCAATGAGTGTCAGGAACATACTTGGCATTTATATCCCCAGATGTAGCACAGACACCTTAATCCAATCACAATGGAATGTGTAGATATTGATTGTCCATGAACAGGATGGGAGGTGTGAAAAATGTGGAATCACCCTGTTCTACTTAATTGATACAATCCTTGCTGACAAAACATCTGCATAGGTCTTAATCCTTCAATTTTCATGGCAAAATGTGTGAATTATCAAAATTTCTGGGGAAGAGATGAAAAGCTGGCAGCACATTGGGTTCCACTGGGAAAGTTCTTTGAAGCTTGTACCACATCACTAGAGTCCTGCCCAAGGTCCACCCAGGAGGCACACCAGTGGTACATACTTCAATAAACGATCCTAGTGGAATCTTGTCTGTGGCCAGCTGTTCTGCTGTTTATATGAGCTCATATTGGAGTGAGGACATGCTCCCAGCAGCAAGCACCCAGCTCATTTCTTTCCTGAGCCGTGGAGGAGCGGCGCTTCTTTTGAATGTTCTCCTTGCACCGGGGAAAAGATGTTAAAGGGCCCCCAGTCCTGTTCAGGGATGGTTGTTCCAGTTTGATAGCCTCTTTCATGTCTATTGTGAACCCATTGTCCTGTCTTTCCAAAATGTGCATTTCACTGTCCTTGAAAAGTAGGGATGTCCAGATACCAATTCAGATACCAGTGCTGATACTTGGCATTTTCATAAGAACTACCAGGGTGGCAGCTGAGACCTGGCTCTGGCGCTCCACCACTGTCCTGAACTCATTAGTCTGTATTGTTTGAGAAAAACTGTCACATGACAATAAACAAAAATGTGTCAGTACTTGTACTGGAAAAAATAGTATCAGTGGATCCCTAATATATATACACTGAGTGGCCAGATTATTATGACCACCTGACTTTTGTAGGCAAATTAGCTATTATTTCGCGCTGAAGTTGCTAGAGGGCCAGACCATTATAAATAGGGAAGTTTGAAAGAATATCTCTTCTCATTAAGATGTATGAAAACTGCAGAGTCCTAACCTGTAGAATTTGCAACCCTATGTTGGGCCATTTGTTTGTTGAGATGTTTTTATTGTCTCCCCAATCTTCTGTTCTTTGTTTTCCTGAATTTGCTCTTAAACAATGTGCGTTTTAAACTCAGCTTTAGCTCCTCTTTAACCTACCGTTACCCAATCCCCCCCGAGTTCAAAGACCTTACAGCATAATAGTGTTACACGTATCTACTTGCATGAGCAAACTCATATTTTTTTGTATACTGAATATTCACGCTATGTTCTTTGTCTAGGCACCGAGGTGAACGCGTACTAAATTCCTCTCCTTACTTTTCTCTTATTGTTTTACCTAAAACGGCACACCGGGGGTCATTAAAAACCATGCGCTTCCATATAACAAAATCCTGATACCCGCTATGGGGTGTCATGTTTATTTATAAGAGAAGATAACTAGCAAGATTGTTGAGCTGGTATGCAATGAATTATAGAGCCGGTTTAAACCTTCGACAACCTCGGAGCCAATCCACCAAAGTACTATTTACAGGGAAGACGTCTGAGCAGCTTGTGAAGAAAATATTAAAACTGAGAGGATGAAACATTAGACTGATCTGTAATACGACGGGAAGGCTTTCAGGCGATCTATCGGCAACAATGTTACATGCTGCTCTCTTAAAACTACAATAAGCCTCTTCTGTATATTAATTCTCAATCCAATTAATTTACTTTATCAGTAATGTAAGACAAAGCACTGTTTGCTACACATACACTATATTGCCAAAAGTATTGGGACACACATCCAAATCGTTGGATTCAGGTGTTCCCTACACCTCCATGGCCACAGGAGTATAAAATCACGCACCTAGGCATGCAGACGCTTCTACAAACATTTGTGAAAGAATGGGTCGCTCTCAGGAGCTCAGTGAATTCAAGCGTGGTACCATGACAGGCTGCCACCTGTGCAAGATGTCCATCCGTGAAATTTCCTTGTTACTAAATATTCCACGGTCAACTGTTAGTGGTATTATAACAAAGTGGAAGCAACTGAGAACAGCAGCAACTCAGCTACGAAGTGGTAGGCCACGTAAAATGACAGAGCGCGGTCAGCGCATGCTGAAGCGCACAGTGCGCACCAGTCGCCAACTGTCTGCAGAGTCAACAGCTACAGACCCCCAAAGTTCGTGTGGCCTTCAGATTGGCACAACAACAGAGAGCTTCATGGAATGGGTTTCCAAGGCCGAGCAGCTCCATCCAAGCCTTACATCACCAAGTGTAATGCAAAGCGTCAGATGCAGCGGTGTAAAGCACGCCGCCACTGGACTCTGAGTTTGGCGGTTGCCAGGAGAACGGTACTTGCCTGACTGCATTGTGCCAAGTGTAAAGTTTGGTGGAGGGGGGATTATGGTGTGGGATTTGGCCACTTAGTTCCAGTGAAGGGAACTCTTAGGGCATCAAACCTTGTGGACACCCTTCCCAGAAGAGTTGAAGTTGTTATAGCTCCAAAGGTGGGTCAACTCAATATTGAACCCTACAGACTAAGACTGGGATGCCATTAAAGTTCATGTGCATGGCAAGGCTGGCGTCCCAATACTTTTGGCAATATAGTGTACATTTGGTTAACGTAGCTGGTGTTGCATCTTTTCTTTCCTTTGGGCAACTGCTTAAAGCTGTACTCCAGTCTTCTCTTCAATCTTGTAAGCCCATACGTGTACACCCAAATAGTCACAGTACTCAATTAGCACCAAGCACGGGCTCATCACTGTTCCACAGGCCAAGTGAAAAAGGCCTGTGTAAGCTTCAACGTAGCCTGGAATAAGATTCCTCCCTTTGTTCCCCATGTGACAGCCCCTGTGTCTGGCTATTGGCTGTTCGGGCAGCTAGTGCCACATTGTGGGAAGAAGGTGAATGTTCTTCCATACCCAGAAGCAATGCTTATTTCACTACCAGCAGGCAAATAAGCAGTCCATAGCAGGGGTGGGCAAACTCCGGCCCTCCAGCTCTGGTGAAACTAGAAAGCCAATGATGCATCTATCTTTGCGAGTAATGTCTGTGGCTGTGAGAATCTTGCAATGCCTCATGGAGTATGAAGTTCCACAACAGCTGGAGGGCCGGAGTTTGGTCCACAGGAAAGGTAAGGATCTGATGGGGTGAATCCAGTGAACATTCTTTTTCCTGACACCATGCCTATTCAGGGAAAAGTGACAGTTTCAGTGTACAGCCCACCCCCTGACCCCTTTATACCTCTCCAGACCTTCCACAACCACTCATTACTTTTGTGGCTACCACTGCCAAAATACCAAGTACTGCCAGCTATGGCATACTCCAATGAAGCAATGCCCACACCAAATGGTCAAACACTAGGCTCTTTCACAACTTCGTGGGTGATGTCACTGCTCTCTCTGAGCCCCAACACTGGGTATTTTTGTGTTGGCTGCGACATAGGAAGGAGCGGTGAGGGATTTCTTGTGAGGTGAATACATAGAGCTCAGGGGAAGGGTAATACACTGACACTTTCATTTTGACCTGAATGTGCAAGGTGACCGTGTCTCTTCAGAGCAGGATGGCATTCAAATGTGAAGTTAAAACAATTCTACACAATGCTGGACATTATTAAAGTCTGCAGTAATGTTTTAAATACTTATCATTCCTAGAAAAACAATCGTGATCGGTCCAACGTTTGTCTAGTGACCAAAAGCCTTGGGGTTGGGTCACATGATATCTACTGAAGAGAAGGTACTGCCATTCTGAAATCATGTGACCCTCTGCAGTACCTTCTCTAACAATGGTCATTGTTTCAGATGTTCTATTGCACTTTATCAATGTCTTCAGGACCTTTAATACAGCTTCCACCTTTGAGAAAGGTCCTCTTTAGGATTTCCGTATATACAGAGCTGCTCTTTTTATTCATTCAGTAATGTCAGGAGAAAGCATTTAGAAAAGTCGATAACAGAAATGCAATGAAACGAGGAACTAGTATTTGATAAAACTAACTCCGTACAATGAGCTGCAAGAGACAGGAACACTTTATCGCAGGCTTTAAGCATTATGTGAAATAACATACATTTATTGGTGGAGAATCTCTTTGGATTCTCTGCCCCCTAAACAATTCATTCGATTCAAAGTGCTGCTTTTTTTTTTTAAAGGTCATGTTACAATAAAACCCGTAGGAGACTCTTATTGAATTTCATCGCATGCTGGAGTCATGCCTGGAAAATGACATATATTTTCACTGCGGCATTACTACTTATAAAAGGGATTCTTTTTTTTTATTTTGATCATAAGGAACCTTTATGCTTTTTCTGGCATTATAAGTGTAACTCTGTTGTTAAAGCCGAACTAAAAACTTTCCCAAAAGAATAATTTTAGTATTAGTTTAGTAATACATGCAGTCCCTGGGTTACGAACAAGATAGGTTTGTTCTTAAGTTGAATTTGTATGCAAGTTGGAACAGGTACATTTTTTAAGTGTAGTTCCAGCTAAAAAAATGTTGTTTTTATTTTGGATAGCATAGGGAAGGGTAACCCCCTGTAAAGTTTGTGTTGCTGTCTGTGCCCCTGTTCAGAAGATTTCACCTCACTTTCTGTCCCTGTGACAATTGGATTTTGAAAATGTTGGGTTGTCATGGAAACAAGGATAGGTGATAAAGCTTCAGTGGAGGCACCTTTTTCCCATGACCAACTCTTACAGGAGTGAATTTCCCTTCCTAGGGGTAGATTTCCTCTCACTTCCAGTTGTCTCAAGGACAGGAAGTGAGATTAAATCTTTCTAATGAGGATACAGACAGCAGTAAAAACATCACAGTGACCTGGAAGAAGAGGCGGGCACCCCTCGCCTGAACATCTAACAAGAGCCAACTTCCTGTAATGTACATATAGTACTACGAACCACACCCAAAAAGGCGGGCACTCCTTGTCGGCACGAGCACGGTAGCATTACAACTACCCCTGCTGTACAGTAATAGCCTCCGTTTGTAAGTAGGAGTCGTATGTAAGTAACTCGGGGACTGCCTGTAGTTTTGAAGAGCACTGGAAGTAGAACAAGATGGCACTATTTGTTGATATTAATAATATTTATAAATTATTTGATATTTTTTTTTTCCACATTTTCTCTCCCTGTTCACATTTGTAGACTTTTTTCTATGATCTTCTATATATTTTTTTACTCTTCCTCCC
>NW_017306452.1:6687-13878 GCF_000935625.1 Nanorana parkeri | reverse complement strand
ACCCCTTTGTTGATATGTAGCAGCTGGGCAGGGAAGGTCGCTGCCATGGTCCAGGAGCTTGTCTGCTTTTGGTCGAAATCAGGCAAATTGTGTTGGCAACAAGCTCCCGCTCATCACTATTTGGAATGCGTCAGAGTAAAGGCTGCTTATAGTTCAAGTCCAACTCAGAAGCATGCAGGCAAAAATGACAACATTACAGTTGAATGGAGTAAGGGCCCGTTGACATCAAAATCAGACTGTTGACATGCAATTTCTACCTCCGTTGACTTCTGTTGCGTTTCGTTGCTTCCCCCCCCCTTGTGACATTTACACTCACCGGCCAGTTTATTAGGAAACACCTTGCTAGTAGCGGTTTGGACCCCCTTTTGCCTTCAGAACTGCCTTCATTCTTCATGCCCTAGATTCAACAAGGTATTGGAAACATTCCTCAGAAATTTTGGTCCATACTGACATGATAGCATCACAGGCCCAACGTGTGCCAACAAAATATCCCCCACACCATTACACCACCAGCCTCCATCCATGCTTTCATCTAGTTTACACGAAATTCTGACCAAAACATCTGAAAGTTGCAGCTGAAATCGAGACTCATCAGACCAGGCAACGTTTTTCTAATCTTCTATTGTCCAATTTTGGTGAGCCAGTGTGAATTGTAGCCTCAGTTTCCTGTTCTTAGCTGACAGTAGTGGCATCCGGTGTGGTCTTCTGCTGCTGTAGACCATCTGATTCAAGGTTGGCCATGTTGTGCGTTCAGAAATGGTATTCTGCATACCTTGGATGTAACGAGGAGTTATTTGAGTTACTGTTGCCTTTCTATCATCTCAAACCAGTCTGCCCATTCTCCTCTGACCTCTGACATCAACCAGGTATTTTCGTCCACAAAACTGCCGCTCACTGGATATTTTCGGACCATTCTCTGTAAACCCGAGAGATGGTTGTGCGTTAAAATCCCAGTAGATCAGCAGTTTTTGAAATACTCAGACCAACCAATCTGGCACCAACAACCCCACCACGTTCAAAGTCACTTAAATCCCCTTTCTTCCCCATTCTGATGCTCGGTTTGAACTTCAGCAAGTCGTCTTCACCACGTTTAGATGCCTAAATGCATTAAGTTGCTGCCATGTGATTGACTGCTCCTATGCTAGGTTGTGCAGTCTTGCTGCTTGGTTCGGTTTGCTGTTCATCTGGTATGCTCCTGTGCTGGGGTGCGCAGTCCTGCTGCTTGGTCTGGTCTGTGGTTTCCTCCTGTACACTCCCGTTTCATGTTCCAGCTTGCTTGGGTGTGCTCAGCAGCTTAAGTCTCTCTCTGCCGCAAGGTTTCTGACTCCACTGCTACCACTAGAATGTCCCTGAGCTCATCTGCTTGTGCAAATTAAGGTATCTTTACACATGTTGACCAAGGTGAACCTTTGGCACTGCAACCTGGGGTCAGCACTCAGCAAAGTCCAAACCTTCATGAGGATCCCTGTATGAACACTGGCTTGCCCTTAGACTCAGCGCCCTGGGGGATCCCATATGACCTGTCCTGCTCACACATGGGTGCAGTGCATTCATCTCCGTGAAAAATATCCTGTTTATTTTCAACTTTAGCTCTTCTTTAACCCACTGCTTCCCAATTCCCAAAGTCCTTGCAGGATAACAGTATTACATTTATCCACTTGCATGTAGCAAACTCATTTGTTGTTTACTGAATATCGAAGCTACTAAAATGTTCTTTGTCTAGGCACCAAAGGGAACGCGTACTGAATTCCTCTCCTTACTTTTCTTTTATTGTTTTACCCAAATGGCGCACCAGAGGCCATAAAAAACCATGCGCTTCTATATAACAAAATCCTCATACCTGCTATGGGGGGCAGAAACGCTGAAGGAAACAAAAAGCTGTTATGTCATGTTTATTTATAAGAGGAGATAACTAGCAAGACCACTGAGCCAGTAAGCAATAAAATTACACAGTCGGTTTAAACCTTCGACAACCTCGAAGCTAATCCAAGTACTGTTTACACAGAAGACCTCCGAGCAGCCCCTCAGTCAGTAAGGGATGAATTGTTTTTTCTTCCTTTTCCATTTCTCTTCAAGTGTGATGCTTCAGGTGTCAGATGCAATCATTTACTTTTGGGTCACGAGGGAATATAGTTTGGGCTGACAGTAACCCAAGAGTTCTCTGTCTAAATGACAACTTGTGTGCAGGGGCATCAGAAGCAAGTCAATAAAGGTATGCTGCTGAGTTTCTTTGAGTTGGTTTCCCATTAACATTGTCTTGTATGGACACAAAAGCCCATATAGTGTTGAAAAATAACAAGCTACATTTGAAGGAATGGCCCCTGGGAGGTGTCATCATGCTGGCCTAGGCTTAAAAGGAGAAGGTTTTTTGTGCAGCACTAAGCAACGCTCACTGCTTGAGAAAAGAAGGACCCCACTCATCACAAGACGGGCCAAAAGATGCCTGGAAATGATAAACCCTAAAAATATTTTAAATATTTACTGAGGCGGGTCCAGAGGGGTGGGGGGAGAGGACCGGAAGAAAGCTTTTGCGGCTGCAAACCTGCACATATTTTTTAGGTGCTGAAAGCTTCCTTTACCTGCGCTGAGAATTCAATGCCAACACCCTACAAGCATTTTTGTGTCGTGAGACCTCTAGCATATTCTCCATAGGTACAGGTACGATACAGATAGGCTCAAAAATCCAACTTAGCTTAAAATAGTCATTCCAGGGACGGGAGGAGATGTATCTGCTGGGGTTACTGAAGAGCGCTGAAGCAGTGGCGGATCTGCTCACTCCAACCACAGCAGACATCACTTTTAGGCAGAAATTCTCTTTAAAAGAGTTTGTCCTGAGTGTATTATGGAAGACCATCCAAATTAATTCTGAGTTCTCTATTAAAAACAGCAACCCGTGTGTTAAACAATCTCAGCACAGTACATATAGTTCCCTCTTGATGCCCCAACCTGTTATTGCTTGAAGTCTTTTCCAAGCAGAGCACTTCTATTTTAAATTCAGTGCCAGAGAACATTGTATGTGAGCAGTGAGTGCCATCTACCGAAGATTCTATGTACAAAGAGGGTATCTATTTATTTATTTTTATAAATACAATGTCTTTTCTTTATAACGTTGTCCTTTTTCATTCACTGCTTATAATCCCTCTACATACTTATCTAAGCATGTAATATAGATATTAACATATGTTAGGTTATTTATGTCAATAAAAAGCTATGTTTCTTTTCAAAAAAATAAAATGGTTTCCTTCTATACCTTCATCATCAAATCACATTGTATCCTTCTATACCTTCATCATCAAATTACATTGTATCCTTCTATACCTTCATCATCAAATCACATTGTATCCTTCTATACCTTCATCATAAAATGACATTGTATCCTTCTATACCTTCATCATAAAATGACATTGTATCCTTCTATACCTTCATCATAAAATGACATTGTATCCTTCTATACCTTCATCGTTTTAATTACATTTTGTTCTTGCAATCCCCTGAATTTATTCACGAATATAATAAAAATATTTAACATAAAATCAATAATTTATGTTAATTGCCCCTTTTAATGTAAATTAAAGTCTTTTTAATATTTAAATAATCCTATCACTGTGTATTAAAACATTATTTCTGTGTTTAGGTTTTAAATATATATGCACATGGGAACAGTCATATTTGCATATGACATAAATAGGATACTTCCTTCTTTTTTTGTTTTTTTTTGTTAAACGGTCATAAACCTTCTGTTTCCATTTATTTAGTGCAGTATTTAAATAATAATAATAAAAAAAATAGGCTGAAAATGTGTAAAAAACATAAATTAAGATTATATTATAATACATATACACACACATATATATATATATATAAATAAATATATTATACAGGATTTATATGTCGCCATGGTCCCTGTGTGTGTTGTAAAGTAGTCACCGCTCCAAGGATGCATTTTGAAGATTTAACTCCTGAGTTTAGTGTCACTTTTACATGAACCTGTGCTTTCTCCAGGGATATTAAACTTCCCTTCATATCCCTGCGGCTCCGTCCAAGAGAGGAAGTCCTCGCAAACTGGACTTTACACAGAGCTGAAGACTCTCCCCCTAACCCCATGTGATGGCAGGTTCCCTTTAAGTGAAAATACAATAACAAATGTATTCTTCTTGTGTCAGATTCACTAAATTAAATTTGTTGTAAGAAGAGATTAAATATTAAAACAGACAAAAAGCATAATAAATCAACATCACTCAGAACAGAGAATTTGCTGAAAGCGTTCTGTGATCACAGGAAGGAAGCTGACAATTTACAGAAACCCGCCGCCCAAAAAACACAAAATTATATTTGAACTTTCCTTAAGGGGGGAGGATTGGGGGGGTGCAGTTTGAGCCTCTGTGTGTACAGCACATGAAAAGGCTTCATTAGGATAACATAAAACCCCCAGAAGCTCTCCGCTCGCTCACGAGGTCTCCTAATAAGTAAAGACAAGTCGCTGACTAAAAGCTGAGAATATCAAACGAGAAGAATAAAGTTACAAACTTCAAATATAGGCAAACTCCAGGCAAATGTTAAAATTAACCCAATCATTAAAGGAGAACTATGAGATGAGTGCTTTTCACTCACCTCATAGTACTAGCCGACCTGTGACAATGAGACTGTCACAGGTCGGCTCAGTAGATTGGGAGGTGAGCGAACACATACCGGCGTTCACTCACCTCTCGATCCTGTCACGGCTCTCTGCCGTGACAGGGAAGGGGCTGGATTCCCCCCTCCCCGCTCCGATCCGCCAGCACTGACTGGCGGAACGGACAGGGGAGGGGGCGGGTACAGCTGGCTCTGCCTCTAGATAGGCAGAGCCAGCTGTCACTCACGCAGCTGGGCGGATCCAGACATAATTGTCGGGATCCGCTTCAGCTGCTGCGTCTCAGTATACCACGAGCTGTAGCTCGCGGTATACTGAGCTTAGGGTGACTGGAGGACGCTAGTTTGTGTCCTCCCGTTACCCTAAGGAGAACTATGGGGAAAAGCCCTGACCCCATAGTTCTCCTTTAAAGCGGAACTCCGTCCTTCCCTTCAGTCGTGCACAGTTGTACCGGCTCCTTTTCTGGACTGAAATTGCTTCCTTACTGCACGCTGTGAACTTCTTACAATGTGCATTAGAAGCTGTAGCAAGTCAGATAGAGCCCACCTTATTCCCTTGCTGGGGGAACATCCAGCATGATCTAACTCTTTCCTCCCCTGGTGGCCTGTCCCTGGACTGGCCCTTTCATCCATTTGATTTTAGTTTGGTCCATCATGGAGGCTCAGCATCACATGTAGCTGTTAGCTAGGGTCTGCTATTTTCAGGAAGCTATGTACAACACCCTGCTGGCCCCTCCCACCAGCCATGATCTGCCCGCATTGCATAGAAAAGCATAGGAGACTCAGTGATTACATTATATGTAATATGATAGGATATGTAATGAGAATACAAAGGTTTTTTTTGTAAATTTAATTAGCATGTTGCAAAAGGTGGGGGGTTGGAGGGGTGAACCAAGGAAGCCGAAATATAAGCAGAATGACTAGCCGCCTGGCTTCCTGATTGGCCAGCTTCCCAACCAATCACGATTAGCCGGGAAGTTGTCTCCATGTTCTCTCGTCACCAGGTGACAAGGAAGCAAAGGAAGCATGGAACCGGCTTTCTGGCCAATCAGGAAGCCGGGGAGCGGGTAATGTCTCGCCTCCCGGCTTTCTGTTTGGCCAGCTTCATTACACCAAGTGACGAGGGAGCCTGGAGCCGGCTTCCCGGCCAATCAGTAAGCCAGGCAGTGTATAATGACTCGCCACCAAGCTTCCTGATACCGGAAGTTCTGGTATCGGGATAGGCATTGGGAGCATTTGGCCGCATACGAGTACTCGCCCAAATACTCGGTACTAGTATCGGTGCATCCCTAGTTAAAACCTCTCTTTTTATTTTTCCCTTTTTGCCATCTGTGTCCTGTTGGGGTGATTTCCCTTCACTTTCTGTTCAGTAGACACAACAGGAAACATGGGGTATTATCCCGTTGGAAGACTTCCCCACTATTCCTGTTCCAGTGACACTCCAAAGACATTCTGATACGTTAATCGGCTTTGTATGTGTGTGTGGGTCTAAAAATCCCAACTGTAGCCTCCTATGGCAGACCGGGGTAACACTCTGTGCTGCGCGGCTCTGCATTTCAGGCCTACAGGCAGAGAAAAGTACATTTGAGGTACACCACAGATTGCAACGCGGTCCCGGTAGTAGGGATGGGATGTCACAATTCAAAATGTTAAAATTATCCATCACTTTCTGCCACTACGACAATGGTTATCAGGACTAATACCCTGTTTCCCCGAAAATAAGACCTAGTACTATTTTAGGGAATTGCTAAAATATAAGACCTACCATGAAAATAAGACCTGGTTGTGAGCATTCCCAGGACCGGTGGTGGCATAAGGGGGAACTTGGAGAGCCGTGGGAGAGGCAGGAGAGAGTCAGCGGTGCCAACCAAGCCAGCGCTAGAGGAAGTGAGGCGGCACCGGAGAGAGCAGAGCCGCATAGGCTGATGCCTCCTCTATAGCGCCGCCTCCTGTCACAGGCAGAGTGATACCAAATGCACTCCGCCTGTGAGGAATCCATAGTGAAAGTGCGCTTCGCTCATTCTGGCCAGCGATTGGTTACCAAATTGCTCTAGCAAAGGTTCCGCACCCCTGATTGTCCTGATCACCATATTTGTGTACATGAATACATGTAGACTGTTGTACATGAATAAGTGTGGATTGTTGTACATAAACAAATAAAAAAAATAACACCAACCCCGAAAATAAGACCTAGTGTGTTTTTTTGAGCAAACAAAAATATAACACAGTGTCTTATTTTCGGGGAAACACGGTAGAGTGAATCTTTCCAATGGGGGCACACACTGCAGTAAACCTGTCAGAGGTCTTAACCCTTCACCTTTCCACACACACAAAAAAAAAGAATGGCTTTTTGGATTAGATAAACTTTAACATAATCTGCCTGTGCAATGGTATGGAACGTTATAAGTGTCACAGAAGGAATACAAGTCGCTAAGCATGATGCGTTGGCACCACCTGGTGGAAGAACAAATCACTGCGTGTTGCATCTCGTAGCAGAGCTTTTGGGGGGGAACGAAATACTTTTTTGCTAAATAAAAATTATTCTTTGTAAAGATTTATAAA
>NW_017306452.1:1500-6555 GCF_000935625.1 Nanorana parkeri | reverse complement strand
AGAAAATTATAAAATAAATATATATTTTTTTCTGTGAAAGGGGCTAAGTGGAAAGTACAAATAATTAATGAAAAAGTAAAAAATCATTAAAAAAAATAATAATAATTTACACCGACCCTGCCACCCCTGTCATCTGATGATTTGAATGAACATGTGTGCGTGGCACGTTTATGTAAAACGGGTAGGAGGGGGAGTTCTACAAAAAAAACTGTAGTGCAGCTGGTGGTGTGAATGCCGCCTAAATGGCAGACTGTGGTACTGGACTGAGTGACCGTTCTGTCCGAACCACAAATCAGACCACTGCTCGATCAACATTTTACTCACCAGACGTCCTTTATATTTATATTCCCTACTCCTGCTGTATAGTATTCCTCTTTGCTCCTTCCCTGGCAGCAACATAAAAAAGGAGGGTGAGGGGAGGGGCAGATGAGCTGGACCAGCACAGACAGTAATTAGAGACTCCTGGAAGGGCTATGATGTACAAGGAGCGAGAAGGCTGTGCTAGGGAAATTATACATCCTGAAATGGTAAAAATTCAGAGACACGTTGGAAAGGAAAGTTGCTGCAAGTAAGCATTTAAAATACTTACATTTTCTGTGCTTTTCCCTGAATTTTTTTTAGTTTGTTTACAGTAAAAGCAACAGAATTCGGATGTAAATAATTTCACAAATTACCAAACATTGTGCAAGTGTTTTAAAAACGTTGTTCCTTTGTATAACCTGTAACTATGTAGATGTTACATATCTGTATCTGTTGATCTGCGCTTATAGATAAAAACTCTCTAACGTGGGTGACAAAGCTGCCACAATACAGACAAACCAGTCATAAATATGAGTAGTAATTGTGCGGCGCTAAGTACTCTGGTGTACACTAATATATTGTATATTAAATACAAATCTATATACAATACTTATTAAGGAATATAATTTTTCACTATTAAGTGTGCAAATTAAAAATTGTGCAAAACAAAAGTGAACAAGATAGCAATAGCAGACACACTATAGATTGCATTAGCTGTGATGTCCGATAGGTCAATGCGGAAGTGAGGACGGGAAGCTCGTGAGATACCGGCCGGCTTTTATGTACACTGAGTGGCCAGATTATTATGACCACCTGACGTTTTTAGGCAAATTAGCTATAATTTGGCGCTGAAGTTGCTAGAGGGCCAGACCATTATAAATAGGGAAGCAGGCTGTTTACCACGACAGTAGAAGTGATTTGTTTCTGAAGATACGGGGAAACAACGCGATTTAACAGCCTTTGAACGTGGGATGATTGTTGGCGCTCGGAGCCATGGAGCGAGTATCCGCAAAACAGCAGAATTCGTTAAATGTTCAAGAGCAGCTGTTGTTAAAGTGTCTAAAGACCGGACTGTCAGCCGAAAATCTGGGTCTGAACGTGCGAATTGCGGCCGTCAGCGACTAGTCAATGTTAGGGCAGAACGGAGAGTGGCAAGGCAGGTACAAGACAACAGAAGGGCGAAAGTGCAGTGTCAGATTCCTCGCATCACCTTTCAACGTCTCGTGGAGTCACGAGGCGGCCCAACGAAGTACTGATGAGGTGGTCATAATAATCAGGCCACACAGTGTATTTACTTGTGTTTACCAATAAAACATTGGGAATATATTACACCATGAGGAGTTCCTTTTGATTTTTACTACATGTGAAACGTCATTAGTTAACATATGGGAGAAAACGCTGGGGCCCTTCCATCTAATACCGACTTCAGGTTACCTAAAAAGTTCAAAACGACATATGTGCGGTGAGTGCGCATTGCCCGGGGGGCTTCGTGTGTGGCACTAGGGGGATTCACAAGCACAAGCACTTTACACGTTTTGGATTGGATGATCGATTATGAATATATATTGACTTTATCACTTATATAACTCTATGAATTGTGTTTTCGATGGCTATTCATATATGGAGTCACTATTTATCACTATGTAAGTGTATATCTGGATGGTTTTATATCCAGTCCACGGTTATATCAATAAAGTAAGTCACTCGCACTCCATGATATTAAAGTCAATGCTGTTTATTGACTGAGATAACACACATCTCCTTAGCAGGCTAAGGAGGCTAAGGAGATAAGTGTTATCTCAGTCAATAAACAGCATTGACTTTAATATCATGGAGTGCGAGTGATTACTTTAATCTATCTACATTTGATGGAGGCATCCGTTGTCACCACCGCACCCACCCAGTTGGATTTGGGTTTTTGTCCGGTCAGGAGTGCGATGGGACAGGAGGATTAAGTTTCACGGTTATATCAAGTCACATCAATCTATAGTGTGTCTGCTATTGCGATACACTATCTTGTTCACTTTTGTTTTGCACAATTTTTTAATTAGTACACTTATTAAGGAATATAATTTGTCACTATTTATTAAGTATTGTATATAGATTTGTATTTAATATACAATATATTAGTGTACAGCAGGGTACTTAGCGCCGCACAATTACTATACATATTATATATGTAGGCTGTGCTTCTAACAATGTCAGTCTATGACTGGGCCCATTCAAACCTTTGCTCATTGTTCAACATTCAAGGTAGAGGGACGGGTTCTGTGGATAGCCAACCCCTGATAACTAGATATTAAGTCACAGTATCAAACCACACTATCCCCCATTACCACCACAGCTGATTGACTACACTGCTCAGTAGTGATGTGTGGGGGCTTGGAGTGTACCCAGTTTGCTGAAAGTTGGCCAAAGCTTATGCAGTTGCGGCCAGGACTTCCCCTGCCTCAAAGTTACACGTTACAAAGGGGAGGGCAAGGCCCCTGATTGGGCCGAGAGGGGGGTGTGTCAATTACTGTTTTATGAGAGTTTTAGCTAACTTTGACAAACTGGGCGCACCAAACCTCTGCACAGCACTACTGAGCAGTATGGTCTGTTCGACGATGCTGCTCAGTAGTGAGGGGAGAGGGGGGGGGGCGCTGTCCACTATGCTACCTCTGCTACCACAGCATGGATCAGAACGGTACCAAGTGCCACATGCACTTGGTTTCCTGGGGTATTCAATAAAGATTTTTAACTGGTAAAACCTCACCTTTAATTTCCCCTCCCCCGATATCTTGAGATCGAAGTGACAGCACACCTGGAGACAAGGGAGTGGTGACAGCGCCATCCTTCCCGACAGCAGGATCAGTGGAGCCTGTCAGTGCAACGCTCCTGTGTATGTGTTTATGTTCATAGGGAACACATACACAGGACTGTCGGAAGCAGCTGGCAGAGAGGAGAAATGATACACTATGTACTTGCTGGAGGCTGCGGGGACCAGTCTAGCAGCGCTTTGGGGTGGTATATTTTCTTTATTTTAGACCCTAGACCAAAATGAGCAACTAACCCCACTGCAAGGATTACGTTTTATTCTGCCCGGGGTTCTTCTTTCAATGATTCTCTGTGCTATCTAGTGTGCTTTAGTTCGCCCCTTAATACCTACTCATCAGCAAGAACATGGTGGGGCCCAGAGCTTTATACCCTCCCTCCCACGATGCTGTGCATGACACCTGAACAGCCATATCCACATGACCAGAAACAAGTTAAAATTAGAGGTGCACCGAAATTGATATTTTTACTATAACTACAATCATGAATGGTTGGGAGCAATAACCATCCTGCCATTGGGTATTTCAAATAGCAATAGCCAATAGCTGGCTGAATGTTGCAACCTCTAATGTTTGCTGTGCTTACAATCAGCTCCCGGCGGCATAATCTTGCTGCCGGCAGCTGTCATTTACTTGGTTCCAGCCTGGACGTCTGCTGCACTGCGGAGGTAACTCCGCTCCCCCACATCACCCCATTCCCAAGACCATCCCACTCACACCCCACCATCTCCCGCTGGCCGCTCCGCAGCCTCCGCCAGCTCCGCTTCCCCCTCTACTATTTAACAGAGGTAAACTGCAGTGACTGAAAACAATAGCAAACCTGCTATTGGCCATTTCAAAATGCATTAGCCAATCGCAGGTTGGCTATTGGACCGGCCCACTGTCTGCTATCAGTCAGCAGAGGAGTGGACCTGAAGGAGAACTTACTCATTCAGGTCCGCTCCTCTGTTAAATGGTATACGGGGAAGCGGAGCGAGCAGAGGCAGCGGAGATGGTGAGGTGTGATTGGGGGGGGTCTTGGGAATGGGGTGATGTGGGGGAGCATCAGGTCAGTCCGAGTGGGGTCTGCGCAGAGTCACAGCAGGTGGCGGGGGCTTCAGATTAGTGGGCAGTGTTTGGAGCTTGTACTGTGGGCGGGCAGGAGAGGTGGGTTATTATCGGCAAATTTTTTGTTGTTTCGGCATTTCCCCAAAAGAGCTATTTTCGGCCGATATGCATCGTTCTCCCATATATCGGCGCTTCCCTAGTTAAAATCTCCCCGATTTTAACAGACAGCAATAAAAGTCAAACAGGAGCTCTAACCCTTCCCCACTCTATCCAAAACTAAATAAAATGCTTTCAACTCTAAATATTTGGGGCTTTAATGGAGTCCATACCTCCCACTCCTTCATAAATAGTTTGGCTTCTGCAGGACTGACATGTTTGTGTCTTCTGAATTCCTCCTTCACGTACTGGTCTCCCAGAGCTTTTAGATGGAGGGGCAAAGTGCGGTGGAGGAGGAAGATCTTCTTGTAGAGGGTCCTCACCTGGGACACGTGAGAAGACATCCCCGCCGAGGTCTACAGAGAGAACATTAGGGACACCAGTCAAACATGAAAACAAACAGTATTTTCAAGCAGTTATGATGATATAGTGTGCTAATCCTTGGTTCCGCCATGGTCCCCAGTGCTACATGACCATTATACTGTTGTGGTTCAACAAAACTGTCGAAACTGTTGTTTTTCACTCTATTCCTTCACAATGCATCCTGTGCCTAGCAATCATGTCTTCACTATGTTGTTAAAATAAAGGCTTCCCGAACTTCCATTTCACCTGAACAGCTGCCACTGCTTCCTCCCTTATGCAGGGTGACCGGTGGTGTAATACTGTAGTCCAAACTCTGCAGCGCTACATAGAGTAGTTGGATCCTTCTGCAGATCCTCCAGTTTTTCCTTTTCCACAA
>NW_017306452.1:0-1480 GCF_000935625.1 Nanorana parkeri | reverse complement strand
AAACCACCACTCCAACCACCACCACCACCTCTCCAACCACCACCACCACCTCTGGCCATGCATCACAGAGCCTTGGCCATGCACCAATCACAGTGACTATAGTCCTATAGAATCATGGGGCATGTAGCTTTGCAAGGCATGCCTAATGTCCAAGGAAAGTAATGTAGATGTCTCACAGATGCCTCCTCCGTGTGGCTAGAGGCAGAAGACAATTTGGAAGACAGCCAATGACCTCGAGGCAAATGTGCCAATTTCTCAGCTCCGCTTTGACTCATTTTTAGAATATTAGGGCATTATTGCTGCAATTGGGGAAGGAACATTTTTTTTTTTTTTTTAAGAATAACGTCCTTGCTGGAGTTCAGCTTTAACCCCATAAGGACCCTTTCATTGCTATAAACTTAGCAAATGCTTGTTGTAGATATTAGTCTTCACATTTACACTGCTTGGCCAAAAATAATCCGCACACTCTAATATTTCATTGGAACGCATTTTTGCGTTCAATTGTTTACCAAGATCTTGTAGTGATGATGGGAGAGTCGGAACTCTGTGTAAAGTCTTCTCCAGCACACCAAAGATTCTCAATGGGGTTAAGGTCTGGACTCTGTGGTGGCCAATCCATGTGTGACAATGATGTCTCATGCTCCCTGAACCACTCTTTCACAATCTGAGCCCGGTGAATCCTGGCATTGTCATCTTGGAATATCCCCAATGTGCCATCAGGGAAGAAAAAATCCATTGATGGAAAAACCTGATCATTCAGTATATTCAGGGAGGCAGCTGACCTCATTTGTTGCCAAATGAGACATATTAATTACTGTAGTCATTATCCAATGGTAAGCTCTGACGTATTTGCTTAGCTTAATCCAGGTGGTGACTTTTCTTTGGCCAGGCAGTGTATATGGTGAAGTCTATATGAATAAAGTCTTAGTTCTCATTTGCTTTTGACATTGTGTGCGTGTTAAATTCCTTATACATAAGAACTGACACAGAATATCCAGAGGCACATGCACCATGGTGACCAGCGGGCTCCCGCCACATCCTGCGCTACCCTGAAGCCATCAGCTGGTAGAACAGGAAGAACAACAAAAGTAGACGGACCTGAGCTGCCAGCAATTCTTTCCACATTCTTACTGAGTACTATGTACTATTATCTATACTGCCCTATAGTTCCTCATCAAACTTTCCAACATTTCCCCCACCACATGGGGTCTCATCCCCATCATCACCTCTGTCCCTACTCTCTCCTCCTGGTGGACTGAGCCAGCCCCTTAATTCTATTACGTTTAGCATTATCCAACATTGAGGTCCCTCAACCATGTTGCTTGACTCTGTTCCTGGAAATTTTGGGTGTTCCTGTCCACCTTTGTGTATTACGGCTTCCCCTGATAAATTATCAATCATATCAAATACATTTAAAAAAATCAGGGATGGTTGGCACGGCGGGTGTACAGACCCGGAAACTCAGCACAGGGATGGTGGG
>NW_017306451.1:1846853-1908522 GCF_000935625.1 Nanorana parkeri | reverse complement strand
AAATGCCAGATTAGGGATTCCTGATGCAGGAATCCCTAATTTCTCCTAAAGATACAGGTGTGAATGCAGCCTAAAGCCCCGTTCCCACTGCGCGATATGCAAATCGCGCGTTTGTCGCGCGATTTGCATATTTGCGCGACATCGCGAGATTTGCCGCGCGATGTCGCGTTCAAGCTTGCATTGAGCAAGCTTGAATCGCGGCTAAATCCGCTCCAAAAAGGGTCCTGCTGTAGCGACACACGACCCGCGACAGCAGGACCCTTTGCCCCATTGGATTGCATTGGAGCGCGATATCGCGCGGTAATTTGCCGCGATATCGCGGGAATTACCGCGCGATAAATCGCTTAATGTGAACGGGGTCTAATACTTACCTTTCCCATCCAGGCAGTCGGACTCGGCAGGCGGCAGCAGACATGCTCGTCTTCTTCCTCCACGCTTCTGCCCGGCAAACTAAGCTCCGCCCCCTGTAGGCACTAAGCTCAGTGGAAGATACAAAATGCGCAGGGGGGCCCGGGACCAGGCAAATGTAACTGTTAATATAATTCTATATGAAAAAATTATGGCTTGGAGCTACGGGCCCCCCTAGCGGCTGGGGCCCCTGAAAATTGTATCGGCCGTACCCCCCTGATGGCGGCCCTGGTTACTATTGCTGATGAACGATTATTGGTCTGTGCATGATGGGCTAGTTGTGCAGAAACTGAACGTGGGTGCGATGACGGGACAAATAAAATTGAACAATAATTGTAAGGTGTATGGGCACCTTTACCGGAGTTCCGCTTTAAAGATAATAAGGCCTGGGTGGTACATTTTATGTCAATGCAATTAACCAAAATTTTGACACTGGGTGGCCCTGCTGGCTTGACAGTCGATTATTCAATTGACTTTACTTGAAAGAGCCAGGCCGAAAATTGTTGCTCAGACAGTGCCTGCAGTCAATCACATAATCTATATGAGGGACGCCAGCTGTCACAATACAACCAGTGGCATCACAAGGGGGATACAGCCCACATCAAGTGACACCTCACTGACAGTCATTTTGGTGTTACCCCCCTCTGAAAAGTTGGGCACTCGGGTCATAGGCCGAGAGCCCGACAGCTGCACGAGAGAGGAGGGGACTCGGCGGCATACCTTATCCTACCGGATAAACGTCCCCTCCTCTCTTTGCCAGCGTCCATCACCAAGATGGCTTCTGGCAGTGACGTCATTACATACGTGAATAACTACGTCACATGTATACGAGGGCCTGGTGACTCCTCTGCATACAACAACTGGCAGCGTGAGATTGCTCCATCCATGAATGAAAGCTGATCCAGAGCAACAACTAAAACATATTGTTTGAGTTATCTATAGTTATACTGTTTGAATGGGAATACATCACAGACATATAAGACTGGGCATAGATACAGTGGCGTAACAACCGGGACGGGCAGCCAGTCGCAGAGCTGGAGGGGGGCGCCGGCCGCCGGGCTGTGACAAGCGGGGCCCGGCGAATGAAAGATTTCCTGCAGGGTGTGTAATCCCCCGACGCCCGGAACATGCAGTTCCGGGCATAGGACGGTAAGCTACTTTCTACATTTAGTCCTGCTTTGCACAAGCAGGACTAAATGCAGTGTGGGGAAGCGGAATGTTTGCTTACACGTGATCTCGGCGATGTCGCCGAGATCACTTGTAATAAAACTGCAGCCTGTCCGTCCTGGAGGTGACAGGTTCAATAAAGAGAACCTGTCACCTTCAAATGCTATCACACAGGGACTTGGTAGCTCCTGTGTGATAGCGATAGAGTTAAGTGAAAAGAAATTGTTAAAAAAATTATTCAATAAATAAAAAAAATAAGTAAACAATAATAAGAAAAAAAAGATTAAATTAAAACAATAAAAAGGAGATTAAAAAGTAAAAAATGTCATGGTCCACTTGCCATGATAACCAGTTGATTGGCAGCCTCCTTCCCTACAGGGACCCGGGCTCCCCCTGCATTATGCAGTGGCTCCCTCTCTCTGCCACATGCACCCGGCTCTGTCATCGGGCGGCCGCTCGCTCCTCCGAGGCCACTGCGGGCGGCCCTCTACAGAGCCTGATTAGAGGGCGCGTCTGCCTGATCCAGCCAGCCCGGATCGCATACCCGCTGGATACGACCCACCCCGAGACAAAATCCATCAGATCATGGCATCGCATGAGCGCAGAGTAGTGACAAGGGGGCGGAGACACGGAGGCACACGTGTGGAGGGCGGGACTGTGGGCGTGTCCCAGAGACCAGGCGGAGACAGGAGCGGCAAGGCGAAAGTGAAGTGAATCAGCAGCTGAGCAGAGAAACGAAACTGATAGGGGAAGGAGGGGCCGCCGTACGAACACACAGCCTACTCCTTCCTCAGTGACAGCATAGCCCCTTAGCCCTGGCAGGTTGGCGACCAGGTGCCACTAGACGCTCCGGGGCCACGGCGGCGACAGAAAGAAGAGGCCCTTTCTATCCACGACACGTGACCTGCCTGGAGAGCCGGAGCGCCGACGTACGGGTGAGCTGCTGAACGGGGCCCCGTGCCTCAGGGAGCAGGCCTGGACACCAGTGTGTGTGTGTGTGTGTTATGTCCCGGTACACGTGTGTATGTGATGTACACATGCACGGGTTGGTGCTATGGCTTTGCTGTGTATGAAAGGGTTACATTGTTCATGTTTACCGACATGTCCGTGTATTTATCTGCTGGAATGTGCAGATCGGCTGCTCTGATTGTTCGCTATAGGGTTAGAGCATGGGCGAGGTGTGACCTGCATGTAAAGGTGGAATGCCTGCTTCATTTATTATGTGGCAGGCGGATTGATGGATCGATCAAGGTACAGACCCCCATCATTCTGTATGGGAGATGTATATTTTGCTGGCTCATCGTTCACTAGATGCAATCGTTCACTAGACATCAGATGGACAGAGGTTTCCATTGTAGACGACTGGTGTTATCAATATATGGGACCTTAATCGATGAATAATGCTGAAGTGCAGGAACCCATGGAACACAATCAGCGCTTATTCAACTAAAAGTCACCATACATGTTACAATCTGACTGTACAATCAGCTTTTAGATTTGCCAAAATTAAGGCTCACCACACATACACTAAAATCTGGCCATGCAATCAACTTTAGAATGATCTACCAAAACTATGTAATATGAGGACCTACCCTAACCAATCATACTTGTTGTTAGATCTGAACCTGCGCATGGCTTAAATGCATGTTATGTTCGTACACCACGATTCTTTCTGACGGGTCCTATTACGTTCAATGAGGCCTCCACGCGTTACAAATGCAGCAAATAAAGCTCATTTAGGCTAGGTTCAAACCTGGTACATGTACCTTTTTTTGCCCACAGCACGATTGCCTGAAGTGGGCGACTCTGTGATTGCACGGTTTTGTGCATGATTAGGAGTTGCCCACCTCAGGCGATCGCACTGTAGGCACCCTAAAAAGGAAGTGCGTTGTGTGTCGCAAAAATAGTTACATGTGCCTTTTTTTTTTTTTTTTTAGCAACTGTTGCGCGGAGGTTAACGAAGGTTGAAATCAATAGGGCTGTGTGACAACCGCTTTGTGCACTAGCACGCGTCCCGGGTGTCGTGCAGGTGTGAACCTAGCCTCAGATTGTAAGCTCTCTGACAGGGCCCTCCTAACCATCTTGTCTTTACTTGTTTTGTAACTGAAATGTCTTGTATTGTAAAGCGCCTCCCAAACTGTTGCTGCTATATAAATCCTGTATAATATGTAGCAGAATTTGTGACACGTTCTGTTTTATTACTTGTGTGTTTCCTGGCCGTGTTTGGGGTGTCGTTAGAAATTAATGGGTATGCAATCGCATTGCATGTTTTGCCGCATTTCTGTGATCACACTCACAGAAGGCGCAGGTGTGTTTGTGGGCTAAAGGGTATTGTAGCGTGCATAGTGAGTCAGATCCCCGGATGGATTTTAATTGGTTGCTGCATTCAAAGTAGAACATCAGAGACAAGGTTAAATGTACAGTGTGAGCCCATGGTAAAACCCCCAAATATCTCCATAGTTTATGTGGTCCTTTCCTATTTCTGGGTATGTGAACCCTAATAATGAGCTTATTTGCCCCCTTTCGGTCTGTCAAAGTCCAACTCTGGGCAAACTATGAACCCAATCCCAATTCCCCCCTCAACACATCCTGCAAGCTTTACTTGCCTAAAGTTGCCCACACACCTTGCGATAATCGCGGGAAATCCCGCGATCGTACGATTATCGCAAGGTGTTTGGAAGGCGTGCAAACTCTCCTACTGTAAGGTCGCACAACCTTTTATTTTATGAACATGTTCGAAAACCCGCCGAGAATCGTACGATGTTCGGCGGGTGTGTAGCATGTTCGCAAGATAAAAGCCGCACGGGCCGGTGTGCGCAAGCGCACTGCCCGTTTAGCAATCCGGTCATCGGAAACACGCCCCTCAGAGGGGCGGGCTTGTGATCATCGCAAGTACGTTCTGCCTGTCCAAGATGGGCAGATCGTACGTTTTTTTAATTACCTTACAACCATCACAAGACAAAAGCCTTGTGATGGTTTTAAGGTGTGTGCCCAGCTTAAAGCTGTTTGTACAGTACAGAGAAGTGAAAACGCCTGGTAGAGCACTCTAAGCTCTATTGAGGACTGGACTCTTAACTTTTTATATGGCAATTTCCAGAAATCTGAGCTTTTCTTTGGTAATAAAGCTGCCCATATGTATGAGGGAACAGTTGATTGAGTGACTCCTATGCTAAACACTCTTATTTAGGAGTGTGCCGTCTGATCCTGGTTCCTGTGTATAGTCAGATTGCACGGTTAGCTGCTGGAACGCACTGGATCGCATTAGAAAATCCTCCCCCCTTCTGAGGCGGGAGGGGGCATGGCGGTGCATTGCAGTCAATGGTGCCACGCTTCCCTGCCTGCAGTGCGGTCGCACGCACCAGAATATGTGGCACATCAATGCCTGCTTTCTAGTCCAGTGCGATTGCAAAAAATAGTTCTTGTTGCCCCTGACTCTGGCCAAGTCCGGAAAGACAAACGGATCAGAGATCTGTTTCACTAGACCTGATTGTGCTGGATCGGGGGACAAATGTCCGTTTACATCCGATTCCCTCCATCACAAGATGAGTAAAAATAACTGTAAAGAGCGGATGTCACAGTGGTGACATCCGCTCCTTACTTGTGTGATCAGGAGAGGATACGTGTACGGATCCCCTCCTGATCAGCCCGTGTGAAAGGGGCCTATGGCAGGGGTAGGGCAACCTTCTGCGCTTCAGCTGTGGTTGAAATACAAGTCCCAAAAGGCGTGGCAAGACTCTGATATTCACAGGAATGACTCCTACAGGTAGTTTCACCTAATAGGGAGTGTCAGACCTTTAGCCCACTGCCTGGATCCCTTGTGGGCACAGTTTCCAGGGACTGATGATCCACCACTTTTCAGGTGGGAGCTGACCAGCACAGGCATGGCAGTCCCCTCGCACTGACATCACTCCCTTTCTGGATTCTTAGAGGATCCCGCCGCTGACCAGCCAATAGTATTGTCCTTGTCACACAGACCTTGACACAATGAAGGACCCCAGCCTCATGTAAACACTGAAATGTGTTATGACCACAATCAGTTAAAAGGGGATGGGAGGGTCATTTGGGGTTTTATGCCAGGAGTTGGGCTTTAAATTTGCCTTTGAAAATGTCGTATTACATCTGTTCAGTAAATAAAAAAAAAAAGCCTGTTGATCCTGCCAGAAATCCAGTAAGATACATCTTTGGGCAGTAATAAGATGTGTATTTTGCTGGTTGACGCTATAATGTGCACACAGCCTGCTGCTGTCAGAATACCCGATCAGAGACAGCAGCTATATGGCTGCTGGCTCTGTACATTCAAAGATTTTCTGACCAGCTGATCGAAGAATGCCTGCAGGAAGGGTGCCGAGAGTGGCACCCCCTGCACATTTCAGCCAGTTCATCAAGAACCAGCTGAAATGTTCCTAATGTATGGCCACCTTTAGAACCAATGTCCAGTTTTTATTGCTTCTCCTGGTTCTACCAGGGAGATGTCCCTTCTCTGTCCTGTTGACCATTTTCACCAAGGCAGAAAGTGATGAGTAATCGCATATTTTAGAGTTGTCCCCAGAGCAAGAGGTGAGGAAAAGTCTTCCAATGGGGACACCTGTTCAAGGGACAACTGTCTGAGTGAAATTCCTGTGGCATCTCTGCAACAAGAGTGGGAGCAATTGCTGTAGGATAATTATTCATTATTCTTGTGTAAATCTAAAGGTGGCCATACACTTTGCAACCCTTGTAAGACTTTTTTCTTGCGATGGTTGTAAAGTAATTTAAAAAACGTACGTTCTGCCCATCTTGGACAGGCAGATCATACTTGCGATCATCGCAAGCCCGCCCCCCTTGAGGGGCATGCTTCCGATGACTGCAATGCTGAAGGGGCAGTGTGCGCGTGTGCACACCGGCCCGTTCGGCAGTGATCTCTCGATCATGTTAAAAACCAGCCGAAAATCGTATAATTCTCTGCTGGTTTTCCAACATGCTCGATATGAAAAAGAAGTGCGACCGTACATTAGAAAAGGTTGCACGCCTTCCATACACTGCACGATTCTCGTACGATCGTGGGATTTCGCGCGATTCTCGTACGAGAATCGTGCAGTGTATGGGCACCTTAAGTATAATCACAGGTAGGGATGCACCGATACCGGTATTTTGGTACCGAGTACCGATTATATATGTAATGACTCGCCACCTGGCTTCCTGATAAGCTGGGAAGCCAGGCAGTGTGTAAAGACTTGCCACCTGGCTTCTGGATTAACAAGAAAGCCGACCAATGCTTCTCGTCACTATGTGACTAGAAAGCATGGAGCCGGCTTGCTAGCCAATCATGGAAGCCGTGCACTGTGTCATGACGTGGCGCCCTGCTTCCTGATTGACCGTGAGACTGGCTCCATGAAGCCGGCTTCCCGGCCAATCAGAATGCCGGGCGCTGCGTCATTACACGGCGCCCGGCTTCCTGATTGGCCAGCTTCCTGACCAATCAGGAAGCCGGGCAGCGTGTTGTGACGTGCTGCCCGGCTTTCTGATACAGGAAGCCTCGGGTTATGCATCGGAGTATGTTGGCGAGTACAGATTGCTACTAGTATCGGTAACGGTGCATCCATAATCACACGATACATAAGCTACATTTACACTGCACTGCAACACATGGTATTGCAGTATTGTGTGTTGCACTGTTACATAGTTACATAGTATTTGAGGTTGAATAAAGACATTAGTCCATCAAGTCCAACCTATTAGGATCTCATTCTAGGAGTACCCGTACCCCTGTATATTACGGTCCCTTAAGAAATCGTCCAAAAGTTTCTTGAACAATTCCACATTATTTGCTGAAATCACCGCCTGTGGCAGAGTTCCGGACCCTAACTGATCTTACTGTGAAGAACCCCCTTCGCCCCTTGTGCTGGAATTTTTTTTCCACCAATTTTAGGTGATGGCCTCTAGTTTTTGTAACGGAGTTGATTTTAAACAGTTTATTGCTAATGTTGCTACCACCATTAAACATTTTGTACATGGAAATCATATCCCCCCTTAAACTCCTTACTTCCATCGTATACTGGGAGTTTTATCATGTGTGTCAAACCCGTTTCCCTCCCGAGTGTATACTGAGGAGAAAAAAGCGTTCACTGTGTTGCAGCGCACTGTGGCCAAGATGTAAATTGGGGTGCCATTCAAATGAATGCTATGCACCTAGCTCACAGTAAGGCACGCTAGGTTCATTGTGTGATAGCGTGCGTTAATCGCATGGTATTGTGTGATTAACATAGCTGATCTCCCGTCCTCCTCCTCCTGACGCCCTCGGAGCCGGTCCCGGAATCCAAGATGGGGCAGCGGATCCCGGAATTCGCGCGGGGGGGGATGGGGTGGTTGCCGCGAACGAGCACATATAGGCGATCGGCGGGCTATGGACCCGCTGATCGCCTATATGTGAAACGGTCGGGTCTTTTCTGCCCGTGCGTGCCCACTAGGGGGTGCGCGCGAGCAGAAAAAAATTGCCGTCTGGAGACGGCAACCCGCTAATGCAGCAGTGCCGTCCGTCCGTTTTTTTATTACGGGCGGACGACGAGGTTAAGTGTGAACATGCCCTGGATAATGGCCGTAGAATTATTGTTTACACCTGTGATGTTACAGGTAAGTAAGGAGAATTTCACTTTAAGGGCCAATTCATAGCAACTGCTGCGCAAAAGCCCACACTGTACGGTGCCTGACACAGTGCCAATGCACCAATCCCAGCATATTGTAAACTGTATTGTGTTTTTTGTTTTTTTTTAAGAAACGTATTGAACTGTCACAAGTGACATTTCATTAAGTTCTACAGGCACAATGGGGTAGGAGGCGGTTTTACTATGTTGCATCCCGCTGCGCTGATAAAAGTACAGCATGTCATAGTTTGATTCAGCGCATACCACTACAATGTCTGTGCCTTGTGGTGTAGACCAAGCCTATCCGTGACGAGGCAAATTGTCCTGTCTAGTGTAGGGGTTGCACTGGAAAAAAACGTCCAGCACGGCCCCAACGCATATGATGTGAATGGGCCCTTAGACAGGACAGGTGTCTTAACGCTACACATAGTTTGAATGGGGCCTTAACTGATGGTTGATTTATTTAGCAGAACAGTGCAGGGAGTACTAAACTACAAAGCAGTGTTTTCAGCCATGCTGCACTGCAGAACACATTAAAGGGAATTTATCAAAATCTGGAGCGGTGGCCTATGGCAACCAATCAGCTTCTCTCTTCAGTTCAGTTAAGATTTGAAAATGAAAGAGAGAAGCTGATTGGTTGCCATGCACAGCTGCTCCAGATTTTGTCTGCTCCAGTTTTTATAAATTCCCCTTCTTCTGGTTGCTTGAGGGTTACTATTAAAAATGATCTAACTAATGCCATACCCCATACAGCGGTGTGAAATAAAAAAAAAAAGATGACTTGTCCAAGGACTAAAGCGGGGGCCCGATCTATTTGTCCTGATACCAAATAATTATTTTAACCAAAAACGTATTTAGCAGTGCTAAGAAGCGCTTCTCATTGGTCAGCGTCGTCAGGTGACTGCGCTGACCAACGAGTGCTCGCAATTTGCGAGCAAAATTTAGAATACATGGCACAGGTACGGATAGTACACCCGTACTGGCAGACGGGAAGGACTGTTCGCCGAAAGGCAAGTATAGCAGGGAAGGAGAGGGGGCCAGATTTGTGCGGGTTACTTGGGAAAGTGAATTAACCCTTTAGAGCTGGTGCAGACTTGGGCGATCATGTGCGGTTGCATACAGCGGTTGCTATTCAGCCCCATTGATTTCAGTGGAGTTACATCCGTGTGGCACTTGCTGAAAAAAGGTACATGTATCTTTTTTCGTGACACACACAGTGCTGTGTTTTCAACCATGATTATGCATGATTGCCCGGGTGGTATTGGTATCTGAACATCCCTAATTATAACACTCTTAAATAGGTAGAGAAGAACACAGCATAAAATGCTTTAATTCGGGATTAAAAAGGTTACGCTGACCCGGCAGCAATAACGTGTTATTTCTTCTTATATCATCTTTGTCATTTTGCGATTATGAGGCACATAAGGGTCCCCGTATGCACAGCACCACTTTTCTCTGACACCTCCATAAGGGCCTGTTCTTACCATATGCAGTGCGTTCCGGCCGGAACACACTGCATCGCATTGCGGCCGACTCATTTTTTGCCAGGCAGGAGGGGGCGTGGCGGGCCATTGAAGTGAATGGCGCCATAGCTATGCCCTCCAGGCACAATGCGATCACCCGCACGGGATCGCAGGGCACATTGTACCTGCAGTGCAGTGTGGTCAAAATGCTGCAATTTGACTGCACCAGACCGCAGGTACAATGTGCCTTGCGATCCCGTGCGGGTGATCGCATTGCGGCCGTAGGGCGTGGCTGCAGTGCCATTCACTTCAATGGCCAGTCACGCCCCCTCCTGCCCGGCAAATATTCATTTCAGTACAGCGTTGCATGACGGAATAAATGTCAGTCAAAGGACTGCAGCGCTGAACACTGAAAAATGGCCTGGCCAGGAAGGGGGTCTAAACACCTGGTCTTGAAGTGGTTAAAGTAAATTGTACTAGGTGATTTGTGAAGTCTGCCACTTCCAAAGTCTCCGTTTGAAAATGCAAGGACATTTGAATTTGAGAAACCTCCACTATGTTTGTTATGTGTTCCTGTTCACACAGTATAACGAAAAAAATAATCTAAAAAAGATTTTTTTGGAGCAGGATTACACCTTGCACTCTGGACAGCTTCTACTGCTGTAAAAAGATGGCAATGTAGAGATTCAAGATTGGCTTCAAAAGTAGAAATACACTTCTAATCTAATGGGGGTCAATGTTGGTCCGCCAAGTTAATGTGAGCACTGGGACCAGTAGTGCAAGGGTTACTAAAGTGTATATAAACCCAAGCACTAAAAATGTATATAATGCAGCTCATCGCTCCTTGTATGATATGATGGCTGCATTCATTTTCTCTTTCAGGTTAAGTACATTTTCCACAAGTACAAAAAATATATATGTTGATCCTGCCAGGAACCCAGTATGCTTGTAACTTTCTGTGTACTGAACTGACATCTTAAACAATATTGGCTTTCTGTTCTATGACCTACGGAACACCTTCCTGCTGTGTTATTGAGATGAGAAAAGGGGGAGGTGTTTGTAGTCAACATCAGGAGCAAGCTGCCTAGGGTGACAATATTCTTTACAGATACAGTACAGATAGTGAGCAGAATGCGAATACCGGCGTACTTTGTATTTGTACTGCTGTATTTGCTCTGCAATATGTGTGCGCATGCATATGAGATCTGGGTCTGCTCTCTGTCCATGCAGGGCAGCTGAACTCTAGAAACAACAGCAGGTACAGTAATGCACTGCAATGGACATCAGGTGTCAGAGAGCAGGTAGAGAAGAAGGCTGGAATGGAACTGTTATCCCTTTGTTGGCAGTTACAGCTTGTGTAATTCCTCCGTCTGTAGCTTAAAGACCTGCCCCCCGCCCCCCCCAAGACTAGTTACTACTACTATGCTGTCTCTTTTAGATAAACCATCATGCTGTAGGAATCGTTTATCATATATTTATTTATAAACCAAGATTGTAGTTTCCCTTCTTTATATTCCAACAGGTTATGTTTTGATAGATGAAAATTATTGTCAGTACATAATGCTACCCATAGACCATATGGGAACACAGCTTTGTAGATGCAGTGGGTATATGCAATACAAATAACAGACAACATCTACCTGGCATGCCCCTCCATCTACACACAACCCTCACAGATACAAATCAAATGTTATTTACATTTTGACACAAACATTTGTTGTTTGTGTGAAACTTTAGGGCAGATATTGATTATAGGTCATTTGTACTCAAATGTACTCCTCTAGACCAAGATATAATAATTGTTCATGTTTAAATTGGAACTCCATGAATATGGGTGTAAAGGCCTCCTCAATCCATTTCTGTATTCAGTAAAAGGAATTGCCATCAGTATAGAGCAGGGGCACCCACTATTTTTCGTCTGGAGATCTACTTTTCAAATGACGAGCTCATTGAGATCTACCAACGAAAAAACACCTGCATTCAGGGGCGGGAGGGGGCGTGGCGCTGCATTGAAGTCAATGGCACCGCAGCCAGGCTCCACAGGCAGGCCCCTCGCCCACAGTGCAATGGCCTGCATTAGTGCCTGTGTTCCAGTCCAGTGCGATCCGCAAAAATTCTGCGAGCACTATTTTTGCAGATCGCACTGGACCGGAATGCAGGCACTAATGTGCCTGCGTTCCGAGTGCGGGCGATCACAATGTGGGCGATGCCATTGACTTCAATACAGCTCCACACCCCCTCCCGCACCTGAACGCAGGGAGTCGGCCGGCTTACATTCCAGTGCACCCTACAGGTCCCGGCGTCCTGTCCTCCCGTGGTGCTCGTGTGGCCGACGTTGCACATGGGGTGTCCTGCACCTTTCCATCTGCAGCGTCTGACACATTCAGCCGGCAGCCGCACGAGCACCACGGGAGCATAGCCGTAGCCAGCTCCTTTTGCGCCTGAGGCAAGATTGTTTATTTTAAATTTTTGTAATTTTTTTTTACTCTTGGGGGGGGGGAGGCTTCGGGGAAATATTAGGGGTCTAAAAAGCCCCCTGATATTTCCCTTTTAAAATAGAAAAAGAAATTGAGGACACAAAGTCCTCAATCTCTTTTTCTGCAGCCTCTATTCTAAATGAATGGAAAGCACAGAGGCTTCCCATTCATTCAGAAAATATTTTACTATCAAGCTGTTTCTGAATGGGGAGGAGCCTCTGTACAGAGTGCTTCTCCCCATTGAGAAACTTATGAATGAACAGGAGGTGATGTAAATCACCTCCTGTTCATTCATTTATAACTGGGGACACATAGTACTATGTGTCCCCAGTTATTTACAAACACTGGAGTGATCAGCCGATCGCTCCAGTGTTTGTCCTACACAGAGGATTGGTACATACTAGTGACATGTACCGATCCTCTGCCGCTCGTCCACGCACAGGGGGGCTGCAACTTCTCTGGATCCCCCTGCTCTCCCGGGCAGACGCAGCGGGGGATACGACGAGCCGCGGGGGGCGGAGCCGCTGTGACAGAACGGACGAGCAGTGAGGGGAGATAGAGGCGCCGGCTGTCAGATCCTGGCCAAGCGTCTCTCTCTCTCTCTCTCTCTCTCCTCGCCGCTCTGCATTAGTTCTGTGACAGCGGCTCCGTCCTCAGCCCTCCCCGCCGCCGGTTCCTTCACTTCTTCTCTGGGGAGAGCAGCGGGGATCCAGAGAAGCGGCGGGAGGAGAGGACAGATCGCGATCGACCTTGTGGGCACCAGTGGTATAGAGTCTGTCCTTATAAAGAGACAGACTCTGTAACTGATATTAGCTTTCTGTAATCCCCAGTACAACAATAATAAGAGCTTAATCACACCATCTCCAGACTTGTGCATTTGCACCAAAAACGCATACACAGTAATTCCAATGGTTTTAACCCCTTAAGGACACAGGCCTTTTTTCATTTTTTTGCACCCAATTTATAATCCACATTTTAGGCCTGAAAATTACTTAAACCCCCCAAACATTATATATTTTCTGAAAGTCAAGACCCTATAGAATAAAATGGTGGAAGTTGCAAATCTTAGACATTAGCGCAACTTATTATCAAACCCCAACATTTTGTGAAAAATGCACTTAAGTTAAAGTAAGTGCCCCAAAACACTATATAAAACGATTGTTTTTTTGTAAAATATAAAAGATGAGGTTACAACAAGTAACTAGATACCCAACATGCCCAGGTCACAAACTGTGTGCGTCCGTAAAACTGCAACAATTTAGTACCCCAAAAAGTCCATAGCCGAAGCTGTAAAAACCCCTACAGGTCATCAGTTTAGAGACGTGTAAATATTGGCCTTAGAATTATTTATCTCACTCTGGCATGTGCGGCGATACCCAACATGTGTAGCGCAATGGTCGTTTTCCTACTTAGGCGGACCCGACACGTGTTTACTTGACGACGCGGGAGTGGGACACTTTAAAAACATGTTTTTTTTCATTACTTTTACATTTAATTTATGATTACTTTTTTAAACTTTAACTGCTATCACATGGTTGGCTTACAAACCCCCTATGTGAAAGCATATTGGTGGTGACAGGTCCCTTTTTTTAAGGTGATGCTGGGGGTCCAAAAGACCCCTAGTATCACCTTTACACTCTAAATAAGCTATTGAAGGGAATATCGCACTTCAATAGCTTATTGCTGGGCTTCAGGAGCCCAGCAATGACAGCTCAGGAACCGGAAGTGATTCAATACGCGTCGCTCCTGGTCCCATAGGACAGGGAGGAAATCAGTGAACGGACATTCACTGATCATCTCGCCGACACCCGGCAAGCCGGTCCTGGGCCCGTAGGAGGGGCAGCGGAGCCCAGAAAACACGGCGGGGGTGTTGGGGGAGCTTTCCTGTTACCGGATCGTAGAAGCCAGCCAGAACCGCTTGTACTGTAAAGCCAGCTGCCACCTCCTACAAAACTGAACAGACTCGCCGCCGGATAGGATTATCCCGTCATGGGTCGTGAAGGGGTTAAATGAGGCTAGTTCGCACCATTGTGTTCAGTTCCAGAACTTAAAAAAAAAAAAAGAAAATGCAGCAGCATGCTTTTGTTCCGCACCAGAACGGTAAAAAATGCATGTAAACGCACAGGAACTTGCGTAAACTAAAGCAAAACCAAATAAGAAAAAGACCATCTGAAGGGCATGAAAATAAACATGTATATACACTTCTGCAGAAATGCATCCAAAACCGGTCTGGAGATGGTGTGAACAATCCCTAAAGTAGTATATACACTGTACGAGTTTCAGCCAGTTCTTGATGAACTGTCCAAAATTCACACAGTGGGTGCTCCTGTCGGCACCCTTCCACCTGGCATCCCTCGATCAGCTGATTGAAAGAGCAGATTGGAAAATCTTAGGCCGAATGCCGCTAGCAGCCACTCCAAGTTGCAAGCTGTGTTTGTGTATTCTGACAGCAGCCTGCAGGTTGAACGAAGACAATATAACGGTGTATACCCAGCTTAAAAGAGGGATGGCTAGCAATGTGAGCCTGTCAGAGCTGTGTTGCATTGCACTCTGCTTTCGACCTAGCAAAAGGGGGTTCATTTATAAAAAGTCCGCCTATAACCTGACAGATGCTGTTCACACAGCACTAGTGCCCCTAGATTTAAATATGTAGATATTTCCTCTGTCTATACATAATAATCTACACTTGTCAGCACCATCTAGGGGAGCTAGTGGTTTGTAAATGAACCCAAGAGTAGGGGAGAGCACAGAATTAGCTCATTAATGGTGCTCTTTCATTTCTTACTGCCTTCTATGGAAATGATCTTTCTGACCAGTGTCTAGATTTTGCCCAGTACAGAGTCCTAGATTTAGCAAAGTAATTATGTAGTTCGTGTCAAGGAAGCCTGCTGATTAATAGACCGATGGACAGGGAATCAACAGCTTCACATATCTGCTTTTGCAGATGAGATCATAATCCTATTAACATAGCTATACGTAAAATACAAGGTGCTCCAATATTAAACTAATATGTTCCCTATTCCCAATCAGCCAGATCTTGCATATGTTCTGATGTCTGTAGGTACCTACAAATTAGAACTTGAAAGTTGTGACTTGCATTTTCTTGTCTGCAACTATGACATGATAATGTGCATGTTCTACTCTGCATCTGTATTGATGGCCATGGAAATGGCTATTTCAGTCAATCTTAGCTTTTGATTGATTGTTTGAAGGCCTGAATGCAACAGCCAGCCTCTGGTGAAACCTTCAAATGATTAAAACTGTTGGTAGAAGGTTGCTTTGAGTCATTTGGGGGATTTTGAGATTAGCACGTCGCAGTCTTTATTAACTGTCATAGAATGGATGCCCACTGTTGAACATACTAGAAGAGAACAATTGGGGGGCTTTTAAATTTGTGGCTGCACAGCTCCCAGTGCAGTGAAGATCTCAGAGGGGCAGGGAAAGGGTAAGTGTAAATCATGTGATTATAAAGATTTATTGCAGTATTGTAAATCTATGTCCTAATAGATGCATAATTGGACTAAATGATCTTTGTTCATTTACCTGGAGTCCTGCTTTAATGTTTTTTTAAAAATGTGTATATATATAATGCTCCTTCTTTATTTTTTTTTTTTTTTTCTTTCTGTCCCCTAATAGCAAAATGCTGGAACCGGACAAAGATCTTGTAGCAAAGATGCTGCGGGCTGTTTTGCAGTCTAACAAAAATGGTGTGCCTTTTCCTAGACTGCAAAGTGAATATAAATCCCTTACTGGAGAATATATTCCATTCAAGGACATGGGCTTCCACACACTTGAAGCGTACATTAAAGCCATTCCAACAGTTGTAAGGATCGAAGTCAGCCGAGGTGGCGAGGTAAGGTGTTCTGCTATGCCAAACGTTAACCTTGACCAGATGACATTTAATTTGCTAAATTGCTATCAGGTCTATTCACAAACGGGTGAAGAGTTTGGAGAAGGCAGGAGCAGCTAACAATCTAGGGCAACATAGCTGATTTTAAAAAAATCTCTCATTCAGCTCACTTTCCAGTTCAGCTACGTTGTCCTAGATTGTCCACTTCTCCTGCCTTCTCCAAACTCTTCACCCTTTTGGGAATAGCCCTGTATATGTATTCTGAACAAATGCCATGTGTTTGTTTTTGTATTTTTCTTGGACAAAAAAAATGTATTTTTACTTTTTGCCTTCTGCAATTAGACACAGTCCCAATGCTATATAACTTAAAAACAAGTTGGCAAGCAAGAGCAATGGTTCCAAATCTGAATTTTGGGGTCCACCACTTGCAGCATTAGACAATTCAGAGTGGAAATCAGGGCTCAGTCACACTAGATGCAGAGCGTTCCGGCCTGATTTTGGCCGGAACGCACTGCCTCGCATTGCGGCCGGCTCACTTTTTAGTGGGGTAGGAGGGGGCGTGAAATTGTGCCTGTGGTCCGAACCTGTGCGGTGCGATCAAAATGCTACAAGCACTATTGCCTTGCGATCCCGTGCGGTGGATCGCATTGCGGCCGGAGGCCGTGGCTACGGCGCCATTCACCTGAATGGCAAGCCACGCCCCCTCCTACCCCACAAAAAAATGAGCTGACTGCAATGCGAGCCAGTGCGTTCCGGCCAAAATCGTGCCGGAACGCACTGCATCTAGTGTGACTGAGCCCTCATTGTTTGGAGCTTTGAAGGACAGCTTTACCTTTTTAGTTAAAAATTGTCCAGCTGAGTTAAGCTCTCCCAATCATCTCTGTGGGGCATGTATATTCACCTGCGTGGTAAAGCACAATAGCTGGCAGTAAAAGTAAACCCTGCAGAATGTCACCAGTCAGCTGCATTCACTGTTCAAATATTAACAGCTGGGACCGCCGGTGACTTGTTCCCAAACAGGGAAGCTTCAAGCCACTCTTGCTAAACAGGATTTGCAGTATCTGGAGCAACCTAACCTATATAAAGTGGAGATAAGTAGGATACTATATAACAAAAACATTTAATGGAGAGGGACTGCTGACACTTGTAGTGCCCCCACACTCAGGACATCAGGAATGTCATATAATAAGTGGGCCTGAGCTTTCTTCTTTGTCTGGCCCTTGATTTTATTCACAACCCTTGGCATGGCCCTCAGTAAGTTTAAATTTGACACCCCTGTCCTATCTTAATCCACTTATATTATTCTGTTTACTTCTCCCGTGGAGCCTTTCCTTGTCTACTCCTGTATTTCTTCAGTGGTCTTTATTTTATTTTTGCTTTAAAATAAATCTCTCGCTTTCTTCTCCCATCACACATGTTCATGTGTTAATTTGGTCTCGCTTCCCTCTTCAATCCATATCTACTATTCTTTACTCCACTCCTTTGTCTCCTTCTCTTCCCCCAGACTTTCTTTATACTGTTCAGCTTCTTCAAGAACATACTTGTCTGTCACACAGAGTTTTGCAGATTGCAATAAGAGCTGCTAACACTAACTGGTGGCACATCACTAATAAGAAACCCATGATCTACCTGGCTTAGTTGCACAACTCGAAGGCTTCCAACTATTTTATGACTTGTGGGCAGGTAGGGTTAGAGACAGAAGAAAAGGCCAGTAAGCAGGATGTCCTGTTCTAATCCCCTAGGTGAGTAGGATTTGCCCAGCTCTGCAATAAACTAATTGTAGACATGAGATGACAGTCGCCATGTTTGATCAGACTCGTCCACTCTTTCATGTTTGAATCCTGAGCACTACCACCAGTAAACTGAACCTAAAAAGGACAGCCTATTTATTAGGCTAGAAAACTTGTTCTATTTGCCATTGTTCCTCGGTGATAAGTTATATCAACAGTGTCTACCAGCCTCTCTGACTAGAAGTGTCTTGGATTTATGAATACCTTTTAGGTCCACATACCTCCTGCACCTATTATGTGTACGTTTGTTCAATTTGGTGAGTTTTTAGCCAGTCATCACAAAGTAAAAGAAAGCCCATGCTGCGATCTATGTGGGCTGTCACTGCTGATCCTCCCCTTTCTGAAAATGCTAGTTGGCTGGCGTGAGCTAATCTGGTGCTATCAGCATTTTAAGTGATCAGATCAGAAGTTCGGATTTAAATGGATAACCAGTTATCTAGAATTATTATAAAGGATGTTGGTAATGATGGCCCACATATCTATCCCGGTTGAACATTTTCTTTAAATGTATACTGCTTTTTTTTTTTTCTCTTTTCTGGTTGCTTGTATTTACTATATACATGTACAGAAAAGGAAGTGGGAGGATTAAGACTTCATGGGGGGCGGGGGGGAGAGCGCAGTATACTTCAGAAGCAGGTTTCATTGCAAGAGTCCTCAAGAGAAGCCAGCCATGATTAATAATTACTATGCACCTCTAATTAACTTATTTGTAAATTTCAGGTTATCTGCCATGCTGTGGTCTGCAAGGAGACAGCCCAGATTGCTGAGCTTGTGGCACGTCAAAGAAGTTCAAAAAAGAAATCCGGAGGCCAAGTAAACTGCCAGATGAGGCTGAAATATTCTGTTCCCTTCACTCACTTTGGTAATAATATATCAGAGTTCTAGAGATAGATAAGCTGTGTAATATTGAATATAATTAAAATGACTTTACCAAATGGAAGTATGTTTCTATATTTCTATTCTTGCCTTTGAACGACACAGTGGAATGTCTTGACTGTTGCGTTAAAAGCACCACCTTTTAGGATTAGGTGCCAAAACAAAAGCACAGCCTAGGATGGCCCCTGATGATAGCCAAACCCCCCCACCCCAACCCATCTGCTAGAGACATCTAGGCAGTTTTTTGCCTACAGTCAATGAGTAAGCACCTAAGCTCCCTGCTGAGAAACTTGGTTCTCTTATTTTTTGCAAGGAATTCTGAATGGAACGTGCCGGTGCCCATGTTATTGAATAGGCAGTGTTCTAAATGGCTGGCTAATGACCTCAGCCCCTACGCTCTTCTATTTTGCTGTGGCACAGGCAACTACTGGCAGGAAAAGGCTTTGCAGTGGACTTAGTGATCCTTCTCACTCAATGCAGGATCCAAGGTGTTGTAAATCTTTGGGGCCTGCCCTCCTCCCTGGTTCCTGCCTATTTTTCTGTTTGAGGGGATTTCTCTGCAGTCAGGCTTGCTTTAGGCAACAAGTTGCACTTTGATTACAGTCTCTGACTACAAAGGCCATAGCCCACTCTGTTTATCCCCTTACAGCATCCTTCTTTGTCCTGCCTGTGGCCCCTGAGAGTTTATCTGGGGATGCTTTATCTGTCATAGAGTGTAATTTATTCTTTGTTCTCTAGAGGCTTCAAGCTAGAGTTTTTCTCTTGCCCCTATAACAGATTTTCATGCAGATCTTTGGATCTAGGCGTTATTGCCCACATTAATACGTGGACATATTTTGGGGTTATTGCTCAAACATTTTTTTTTTTTTCTGTTCCCTTAATTCGGGGCCAGCATTTTCTCTGGAATCCACTAGGTCAATCAAAGCTCCTCTTTATCAGAGAGACTTTCTGACTCTTGTTCCCATTTTTTCAACACTTCAATGCTTCTTTCTCTTTCTGTGGGCTTTCAGCCTCCCTTTTTGTCGTCTTTTTCCTTCTCCCCAAGTGTTCACCATGGTGTAGGCACCTGTGCTAGCCTTACATTTCCAGGGCATTCCCATATGGGAAATCTGGATGACCTCCTGTTTGATGGATCAGTAGGCTCAGGTTCTGACCAACAATGCGTTTCAGATTACACAAGCCCTGATTTTGGATTGGTTAAGTGCTGAATCTTCAGGAACTATAACTTTGTGTCTCTAGGACCTGCCCTTGATGATGTTCAAGCCAAGTTTCTCATTTCGCGAGAGGACTTTTAATCTTTCTGTGTCCAGACTCGAACTCTATAGTTCACGAGTCGTCGTGCTCTGCGATTCTGCATGGGAGCTGTGTGCCTGAGCGTAGACTCCTTTGAATCCGTTCCATTGACTGGCTCCACTCCGGTCACTACAACTCCACATTCTGTCATCCATAGGACAATTTAGTCCAGTATCCGGACAGCTCAACTTGTCTGACGCCAAAAACCAAGTTATCTAGGCTTTGTTTGCTCGGGAGTCCAGCTCTGGAGTTTGGGAAATCGTTAATCCTGATTTCTTGGTGGACCTCATGAGGGATACCAGCCTGATAAGCTGGGGAGGTCTTTGACACCTTGTTGGTGCAAGGAAATTGGTCACCAGGAGAATCCTGAATGCTGATCAACAGGGGCCCTGTCCCTAGGATGTGCTTTTGCTTTTATGCCTAGCATCCTACCCTTGAAAGTGGTGCTATAACCCAGTGGACAGAGATTCATGATATCCACTGTCTACTTAAACAGAAAAAATAGATTTTACGGTGGGTACAAAATTCCTATTTTTCATGTTAACGCAGCCCTCCTACCTCCAAGCATATGGAGCAGTTGTGGCAACCATTTTAGTTTTCGGGGTGGCTCAAACTGCTCTACAAGTAGCATTAAACACACAGGGACGGATTTTATCCAAACCTGGTGCAAATGGAATCTGGAGCAGTTGCCCATGGCATCCAACCAGCTTCTCTCTTCAGTTTGTCCGGTTAAGCTTTGAAAATAAAAGAAGCTGATTGGTTGCTATGGGCAACTGCTCCAGATTCTCTTCAGTTTTTTATGAATTCTAAGCAATGAAAGAGTGAAAAACACCACTGGACATTTTTTTTCTCTGTATGTGTGCCAAAACATTACATACTCTGCCTTTCACCACCGCTGGCTCTAGGTCCACTTTTGGGTAGTGTATCTCATACCCTGAATCCTTCACATGCACTCTGCACTAGGGGCTTTGCAGGCTCCAGCTCCAAGCAATCACTTGCAAGGAGGAGGAGGAGGTAAGGAGAGTGGCGCAATCTCCATCTGTGGATGCAAGTAGACTGGTCCATAGTGCCAGCTGAAAGTTCACACGCATGGGTGGCTACATGGGATCCTTCAAGAGAAAGCAGACACTCCAAAAGCGGTATCAGGACTGGCACCCAGGGGGCATACTCGTGCTGCATGTCAAGGAAGAGGAAATATAAAATGGCGCAGCAAAGACTGTAATTTATTTCAATAGCATCTGAAGTAACTTATGGGGATGCACCGATAGATGTCCCTTGACTGGCAGTGCTGCTAGGGAACATGGAGCTGGCTTCCCGGCCAATCAGGAAGCCAGGCGACGGGTAATGACTCGCTGCCCGGCTTCCTGATTGGCTGGGAAGCGGGCTCGATACTTCCCAGTCAATCCGCATCAAGCCGGCTTTCCAGACAATAAAGAAGCCAGGGCGACGAGTAAAGACACACCGCCCAGCTTCCTGATTGGCACGGGAAGCTGGATCCATGCTAGCGGAAGTACCGGTATCATTACTCTGTATTGGTGAGTACCAAAAAATAAGAATCGGCACTCTATACCGAAAAACCGGTATGGGTGCATCCCTAGTTATAAACATTTAATCTTTATAATCACTTTAAAGCTCGACTCCAGACAAAGATGTCCCGTTTTAGTTATTGCTTAAACTAGGTAAATTGTATTTGAAGTAAACAAAAAAAAATTGAAGATTTTCTATCTTAGAAGAATTGTTTAAAATGTTAATTTTGCCTAAGTAGTGCCCTAAAAATGTATCTTTGGTGTGAAAAATAGCCGTGCACTCCCTGACTCATGACTTTACCTAGGTACTCCTGTGTTGTAGCCTTAGGCCCCGTTCACATTGATCGATTCATCGCGCGGTAATTCCCGTGATATCGCGGCTATTTACCGCGCGATATCGCTCTTCAATGCATCTCAATGGGGCAAAGGGTCATGCTGTCGCGGGTCGTGTGTCGCTACAGCAGGACCCTTTTTGGAGCGGATTTTGCCGCGATTCTCGCTTGCTCAATGCAAGCATTTGCGCGATATCGCGTGACATTGAGCAAAATGCAAATAGCGCGACAAACGCGCAATTTGTGAATCGCGCAATGGGGCCCTATAGCAATATGTCTACAGTGTGAGGTACTCAGACCTAGATGTGCTGTGCATGCTAGCTGTAGGGTAAAACATTTTGTACAGTCCAGCACTCTGGTAGGTTCTGATTTAATTTTTGACTCGCAAGCACAAAATTCCATTTTTTATTTTATTTTTTTAAAGTAGTAACATAAAATATTAACTTTGATCCAGGAGGTCTCATACCTTTTAACAGATTTGTCTGGCATTGCACATTGTATAGCTCCTTGCTTTTCAACCAAAACCTGATGCTCCCTGATGACATTTGAATGCATTTTTTCTTTTGTTACAGGTAAACCAAAGGCAATGCTTAGAAAGCCAGGGTTTGCATCCCAGCCTGACCGAGTTTTGAAAAGGCCTGTAATGCCATCTGCATGGGGAAAGGGGGCTGTTTGGAGTGGCTGGCCACCAGCAAACCCTAGTCCTCTACACTCAGCACCAGTTTATGGAGCAGGGCTTCTAAAGGAGGTGCCAGTGCAGAGACCTCAACCCATTATTAACAGGTGGGAATTCCAAAATGAATGGGGAGAATATCAATAGGGATATTTCACTTCATATGTTTACAGAGGCCACACTTTGAGTGATTGCCCAGGCCTGATGACCGCAAAGCACTCCCTGTTTCTTCTCTTTATGTATAACCTTTAGTTTAAAGGAAAACATTGCATTTTTAGATATTCTGAAATCTTCCTCTGCTTAAAACATTTTAATTTTTTAAAATCCTTCTTACATTTCTAAATCTAAAAAAAAAAAAAACAATCGGAGAAATGATTTGCCTAACAGTAGCTTCTGCCCTACAGTGTGGGGCAATACCATATTTTTTTATCCAGCCAAACGTGCCCATTGTTTATGTAGTTGACTTCCAAATCTGCTTATTATGTGTTTCAGTGCGTTACATTAATTAGGCTCACCTCTTTATCAGAAGAGATTATGCATGTGAAAAGAGTGGTTTTCTTAAATAGAAGGACATTTATGAAATGCAGCCCACTTATTATCACAGACTGTATGCTTCGGATATTTACCACATTGTCCATGCTGCTGTAGCTGCGGAGCAAGCTTATGTGTGCTTCAGAAGCATTTTTGTTAATACTCATTACACGGGTTCCTTTCATTTTAAGCTGATGCAGGCCTAACTGGAGACTAGTTTGGCTTGCACATTTGCTTAAATCATCTTTTTTCCACTTTGTGTTTGTCACATCAGATAGTATAGATGTCTGTCATGTGCTTTCATTGTCCATGTCTGCAGTAATCCCCATGGAAAATTTGGGACTAGTTGTCACAAAGCATTGACACCAGATGAATGCAAACGGTTTGCAGATCTGTTTTGTCCTAAAAATGCTTGTTACATTTTAATGGATCAACAGAACATTACAAATAAAATGCAGAGTTTTCAAAGCAGCTTCATTTTTATTATTTTTTATACTGGCTTCTGGAAATTGAATATTTCCTTCAGCTGTGACTAGTTATTAAGTGTAAGCACAAGTCGTTTACAAGTATAGTTTATTTGGTAAACAGTATTTATATTAATTGAGAAACAGTCTTTATATTACTGTCTCTGACAGGCCTGAAAGAAAAGTAACTCTTCCTCCCCGATTCCAGAAAGAAGCAAACCTACATACGTTTCAGCAAACCACTACAGATTCCAATGGTAAGTTGGTACAGATCGAATGGTATTATAGCCATGTGGTCTAAACTGGACAAATCTTAACATAAGATTCAATACTATAGGTATTATAGCACACATAGTTATGGTATACGCTAACATTCTAGGACATTCCTCCTGATATCCACTTCCGCCAGGGTTTTTCTTCTTCCCCCAGCCTTTCTAAAAGCAAAACATGCAGCTCTGACTTCAATACTCACCTCCACTCTAGCACTGTCCCCCGAAGGCTCAGCAATCCGTGGTCCAACGCTAGTCCTGGGTTGGATGATACTCTGCATCGTTCAACCCAGTTCTGCAATTTTAGGGTGTCGTCGTAACCCCAACACCTAGGGCACATCATGATAATACCCTTCACTCACAGTACAAATGATACAGGAAACAGTGATGCAATTCTCCCTGCATCTTTAATAACTACCCATCTGAAACGATATGAATAATGGGGAGTCAGAATTCTGATTTTATATTTACAGAGGACTTTTTTTCCTTTTATCTTGTCACAAACAGTTTGGCTACGTTTCTGTTTTAGAAATAACTTTTTAATAAAACTGCAAAAAACAACTTTTATTTCAGACAGCTCAATTTTTATTAATAAGTGAACACTAATAAAGATTATTATTTCATTACCCAAATTAATTTGTTTATACTTGGGTGACCAATATCAATGCTCTCCAGAAAAAGCTTTTACAGTATAGTGAACCAGTGCCATAGACCAGGGCTCAAAATTTCCACTCGCCTGCTCGCATTTGGCGAGTAAAAATAAAGTGAGGGCGAGGGGAAATTTGGGTTTTCCAAGTACCAGATCCGCGGACCAACTGCGGCCTGCGAGCCGGTACTATGTTGCCAGCTGACATCACGGACCGCGTACCTGACTTGCGGGAGCAGCTCCACGGCTTCCTTCATAATAAGGGGAGAGCGTATTATTTTATGTGTGGGGGGGGGTTAATAAGGGGGAGTGTATTATTTTATGTGTGTGGGGGGTATTATTTTAGGTGTGTGGGGGGGGTTAATAAGGGAGAAGGGGGAGTGTATTATTTTTTGTGTGCGGGGGGAATTTTATTATATTTGTGAGGGGGGGGAGTGCAACGTTGAGAAGTGTATTGTGTTTTAGTGTATGTGTATATTAGGCCCGATTCACACCTACCAGGAACTTGCATTTTCCTGCAGCAGGAATCCCTAATCTCCCGTTTACAAGAATTATCATAAGATTATTTAAGAGGGTGTGTTTAGGGGTGGAGTTAAGGCCGGGGCAGGGTAAGGGTTAGGTGGGGCAACTGGTGGCGAGTAACTCTTAAGGCCTGGCTAGTAGCTCAGGACTTGAAATTTTGAGCCCTGCCATAGACTATTTACCTTTTTTGCATCAAGCAAAATTTGATTTATAACAAACAATTAAAAAGTGCGGTCAGATGCAATGGGGTGATGGGTAATACATACTTTTTAAAATGTATCTCAATCCAAGAACAAACATTTTTTAATATTGCCGCTTACAAGTTATTAGATGTTGTGGTTGCATTGATTTCGATTTTCTTTTTAGTCTTTTAAAAAAAAAACTTTTTTAAACAGTACCAATCACTGTACTGTATATAATTCCTAGTTGATTACCCCCTGTTAATCTCCAAAATATAAAGGGGAGGTGTTCTGTAGTCCAACAAGTGAGAGCTTTGCAGGATTGATGGTACTGCTTAGGATTTAAGCAGGCCACTGAGTTTCCAGCAGACCGGCAGCTATTTTTCTGTACTTTGCAGCATATAAAGCGACATAACTTGGGGAAATTTGCACGTATCAGCTAGATGTACTTTTTTGCTATGACATACATTTTATTGTGTAGTTTTCACCCTCCTGTATTACTTAAACTACATTTGTACTTTATGTTGACAAAATGTTTCTGGTTTGTTTTAGCTAATGAGACACAACCGGGCAAACCTGCATTGCTTGGTAATTTCCATCCTAACCTCCCTATGATTCAGTGCAACCTGCGTGATTTGTTCAGTAAGCACGGTAATGGTATTTCACTGTCCAAGTTGCCTCAAATATACAAGGAAACCTTCAAACATGATTTGAGTGATGAGGTGCTAAAACAGATTGTTAATTGGACGCACATTTGCACGGTATGTATCAGAAGTTGTGCTTTCTGCTATTTTTGGTCTTCATGCTGCAGTGTTGTAATGCATTCCACTTTCATTGCAGCAACATGTTTTCCATAGTTGTTCCTTCATATTCAGTTTGAAATGCAAGTTTGGGAAGGTAGACACTACTAGTACTGGCCTTTTCTGTGTTTTCTAATATGTACCAATTTTCATGGCTTTTAATTAAGTTGTATCTGAACCCAAAAATAAAAAAAATGCATATATTTCAAACTACCATTCTTTAGATGTGGTGGCTTTATTTTAATTTTTTAGACAAGTTCCCCTCTTTTCACCTGTCATCATGTGAATAACATACTTCCTTCCCTGGGTGCCTACGCTCATTCACTTTATTGTATCTGTGGAGGGAGCCATGATTGTTATCTAGGCTGCTCTCCTTCATTTCTATCTCCGTTACGTAGGAGGAAGGAAGTGCACAGTTTACAGAAGATGTGTAGAAAGAAAGATAGCAGTGTTTGTGCTTTCAATTCAGCTCACAGGAAATGACAATCACATTGCATTTCTGGCAAGATCAACAACTATTCTCTGTACTTGCAGAAAATATTCCTAATTTGAAAAGAAAACTAATGCAGCCACCACATCAAAGAGCTGGAAAGCTGCAATATAATATTTTTTTTTTTCTTGGTCATGGGTATTCTTCAAAGGTCGAGCCCAAACATAATTGGCTTTATTCTTTTGTTCATTGAACTTGGACAGTAGGAAACAAACCGTGTCCAGCGTGGTTTAACGCTTCCCACTCCCAGCATTCTAGGGTGATGACGCTGTTCTCTACTGAGAAAGCTTACCTTTTTTTTGTTTGTTTTTCTTTTCTCCCCTACATTCAAGATTGTTTGTTTATTTTTTATTTTTTCTTAAGATTATGTGCTGTTTAAACTAGTCTCTGTGTGCTGTTATCTGGATCACCGGGTCCTCAGCATTCACTTTGGAGGCTGTTCCTGGACTCTGCTGGACTGAATGGGCACCATTACTTTCATTGGCATCTCACTGAAAGGGTTAACTGTGAGGTATTGAGCGATGCTGTAACCCCATAGGTGTAGTGTCTCACATACAAGCTCCTCTTCCCGCTATTCAGCATGTGGTAACGCATTCCCACCACTGCCCCTTTCGCAAGTGACACAGGGATCCTCCTCGGTTTGTCTTTGCTAATGTTGTCCCCTTTTGGCTGTCTAAACCTCTCCTACTACCAGCAGTGGTTTGTGAGTATTAAAGGCTTAGCTTTGCACTCTGCGTTTCGGTGTTTCTGCCTTGCAGTACAGCATATTTGATCTTGGCCAAAAGGAAAACAGTCCAGCTGTAATGTGCCCTTCCAACCTGCAGTTCTCTAACAACTCCAGTGCTGCCTACTATGCACTCACTCAAGGGTCAGACACTGACAAACCCTGGAATGTTGTCCTCTGCTTGTGTCCTCAGAATCTTTCTTAGGCTCCGTCAGGCGTGGCCCCTCATTGGCTCTGGCTGCGGTGCTAGTCTGTCAAGTCTAAAGGGGACTGGGCTAGGCCATAAAGAGATCTGAATCTCTGCAAACAGACTTTTGGAGCATTTTGAGCTATTGCCAACAGCCCTGAGCATTTGTGTAGATGGGTTTGTGGATATCTGTTGTCTTGTATCGGCATGTGTTTGCTATGCATGCCTTTCGAAGGTCATTGTCTCTTTGGGGCTGCCTAGGACAACCTACCCTACTGGGGATAAAAGTACTCATCTGCCCCAGCAGATTAAATTAGGCCTCAGGCATGATAGATTCTAGTCTGAGAGCGATCATTACTGGGGTTGGTAAATTTCACAGTTAATCTTTTACACAGTTACATAATAGCTGCCACCACGTGTTTTAAAAAGAAATACGTACGTAGCCTGGATATGTTGTTCTAATTCAAAGCTTTAGGCAATGCCTATGATGCCCATTATCCCTCCAGACCATAACAGGATATAGAATACGGTAACTCTGTTCAGAGACAAACATACTTTAAGTTCTTATTTAGAGTGTTGAGTTGAGCTTAACGATTTTAAAAGATCGTTTTTAAACACTTGCAGACTTGGGTGTTACACCCCCTTCCTGTCCAGGCCATTTTTCAGTATTCAGCACTGCAGTACTTTGACATTTATTCTGTCATGCGACACTACTGAAATTAATTTTATATAATTTTTTGGGGACAGATAGAGATTTCTCTTGTATTTAACCACTTGCTGACCAGGGTGTTTACATCCCCTTCCTGACCAGGCAATTTTTCAGTATTCAGCGCTGCTGTACTTTGGCTGACGTTTATTCCGTCATGCAACGCTGTACTGAAATGAATTTTATAAAAAAAATTGGGGGACACATAGAGCTTTCTTTTGGTGCTATTTAATCACCACTGGGGTTTTTTTATTTTTTACTATATAACAAAAAACTTACTGAATTTTTTTTAAAAATGGGTTTCCCTTTATTATTTTAGGAATCATTTATTATTTTAGGAATCATTTATTTTTACCCAATTTTTTGCTAAAATATAAAAGTCGGGGTCACGTCGGGTAAATAGACACCAAACATGTCAAGCCTTAAAATTGCGCGTGCCCGCGAAATCGCAAGAAACACGATAGCCAAAAGTGGTCAGAGGCGACGCTTTAAAAGAAGGACGTCTAAAGACGCCCACCCGCATCCAGGAGACTCCCGTCCGGCCGTCTTTCAACCATCGGGCGGACGGGAGGTGGTTAATCACCACTGGGGGTTTCATTTTTTACTATATAATGAATACAGTACAGAAAATTTTGGCAAAAAAACTATTTTCTCTACGTTGTGTTATGAAACATTTTATTTTTACCCAACTTTTTGGTAAAAGATGGGATCACGTCAGGTAAATAGACGCCAAACATGGCAAGCTTTAAAATTACGCACACCTGGGAAATCGCAGAAAACTCCCATACCTAAAATTGGACATAGGCGAAGCTTTTACCACTCATCACTTCAGTGTTATCAGTGATGAATGGCTCATTCCAGCAAACTGGGGGGGCAAAGGTTTTCTTAGTATTGGGGTGCCCAGAACTTTTTACCATCACACTTTGTAATGTATTGGTCCTGGTCATAGGTTTTTAACCTAGTATTAATATGTTTCTCTTAGGAAAGCCATAGTATTCTCACTCTACTAGAATCTTGTAAACTTTATCAGGCAGGGTTCCAGTTCCAAACGTTTCATCTATTTTAGGACATTGTTATTTGCCCTGTGTGGTTAGCTTTACTGTTGATGTAAATGGTTTGAAATCTTTCTAGCCTGGGGTGATAAACCTCTTTATTCTGCTTTTTATGTGCTTGTTTCTGTATAGGATTTGAATGTATAAGCCGAGGGGGGCACTTTTCACCCAAAAAAATGGGCTGAAAATCTCGGCTTATACTCGAGTATATACGGTAAATGGTTTTAGGGAAAATAAACATGTTTTCTTTGAACACCTAACCATTATAATAAAAATAGCTGTAATTTATAAGTGATTGTAATGCTCGGGTAGGTATGAATATCTTTGGTATGTGTATGGCCCACTGTCTTATATTCTGCATACATTTTCAGGTGCAAAGGCCTGCAAACAACAACCAGAATGAGATCATTCTTTACGCCACTACAAAAAAACAGCCGAACACTCCCAAGATTAACCAGCAAAATACTAATGGTCAGGTTAAACCAAATGTGCCCTCTAGTGCTTCAAAGCCATCTTCACCAGCAGAACTCAGTGCAAAATCAATTTCTAGTGCTGAACTGAAGGGAAAAGTTTGTGAACTCTTGTCAAACTACAGCAGTGGTCTCTGGTTACATGCACTTCCCAAAGTCTTTGAAGACGCATTCAAAATAACCTTTCCTTTGGAAACTTTTAAGGTGGCAGAACTGTCTGACATTTGCACTATCCAGGTCATTTCCGAAAACCCTTACAAAGGAATTCTTTATGCAAAGCCCATCGAAAGTGTGGGGGAAAATCTTAACGTTTCAGTCAATGCGAACAATGAAAAACAGGCTGAAGCTCCATCCTGCACGGCACATTCAGCAGAGGAGGAGTCAGATGCTGACATGATTACTCCACCATTGGTTATTCCATCGGAAGCTTCCCCCTCTGTTCTTGTGGTAGAATTAAACAACACACAAGAAGTTGTGATCAGGTAGTTCTGTTTAGTTGTACGTTTCTAACTATGTTGAGGGTAAAAATGTGTAATCCCAGTATGAGAGATGTGGTTATTTAATTGACATTCGATGTATGATTTATACGGGTGACAAGTGATCTGTTTTAAGTTCACTGTCCTATTGCGTCCTGTTATTGCCGTGTATGTATTTTGTCTTATCTATGTTACTTGTATCGCTTTCTTTAGTACCACAGAAGAAGATGGTGCTATTTAATTAACGATTATATATGTCCATATCCATCACAACTTTTTGTCTACGTGTCTAGTTTTCTATTGGCAGGGTAGAAATAATAAAATGGGGCCTCTGTTGTAGAGCAGGAGGCAAGATACTTTAACCTTAGTAAGGGTTTTAGTAGATGGCTGTTACAGTGAGTCTGTCATGAGAGAAATATAGGGGCTGCCATTGCAGGCCTCCCTCTAAAAATGCTAGATGCCTGGCTGTGCCTTCAGTACATTTGTTAGTCCTAGAACAAGCATGCTGCAAATCGGTGTTAGAACTACAAATCTGTAAACCTGTTTAGGGTCAGCAACTTTGACAGCATTGAAGTCACATTTTTAGAATGACAGCCAGAAAGCTAGCATTTTGACAGGAGAGTTCATTAATTGCGGTTTCCATTCATTCTGAGTACATTTGTATTTCCACCCTCCTCTTCTGTCTGTTCTGTTTGTTGAATCCTACAAAGAGTCCTGCAGTATGCTCTCCACTGCTCTCTGTAAGACCGCAAAGTGCAACCCAAAAAAGACATTTCCTATTGAGATCAGTTCCGGTATGCTAAGCAAAACAACCAAGCAACTGCTTAAGCGGTGGGGGCCACCCTGTTGCAGAGCCCTATATTGATGGGGTAGAGACTGCCACTAAAATTGTCATCTGCATCAAAGGGTAAATTATTTGTTTGCCAGTCACAGGTCAGGAAGGGGGTCCCTAAAAAAAAAAAAAAAGTATATATGCTAATGTACCCAAAAGTCAGACTACGTATTACACAAGGTATTTGGTGTGAACTTGCAAGTAATCCTAATCAATTTGATACCACCAGTCTGGAACTAGTTTGTGAACTTTCAGATTTATATAGAATATTAGGGATGCACAGATTACCGGTATTTCGGTTACGAGTACCAATATATGTTTTTCCGGTACTCGCCAATACAGAGTACCAGAAGTCCCATTCAGGAAGCCGGGCAGTGTGTAAAGACTTGCCACCCAGCTTCCCGATTAGCAGGGAAGCCGTCCCCATGCTTCTCGTCACTATGTGACGAAAGCATGGACCCGGCTTTCTGGCCAATCGGGAAGCCAAGCGCTGTGTAATGACGCGGCACCCGGCTTCCTCATCATGAGGGGGCATAAAGCCAGCTTCCTGACCAATCGGAAAGCCGCGCACCGCGTCATTACACGCTACCCGGTTTCCCGGTCAATCGGGAAGACAGGCAACGTGTAATGACGCGCTGCCCGGCTTTACTTTTGGGTGAGTAAGAGTACTCGCCCAAATACTCGGCATCGATACTAGTATCTGTGCATACCTATAGACTATGCATGTTGGCAAGCCATGCCTTACTTTGCCATACAGCACACCAGATGCTGAGAATAAGAGTGACTTGTCTACTTTTGTAATTATTCATTGGTTAAAATGTGCACATAAGCACACCTATTCTAATGTTTATTTCTTAGGTATGTTGGTGAAGACTATTCTGCTGCACAAGAACGGATGGAAGATGAAATGAAGGAGTTTTATATCAAAAATGCAAATCCAGTTTCATCACATTCTCTGAAGTTGGGACAGCTTGTGGCTGTAAAAGCAGAAGAGGAGGCATGGCTGCGTGCTCAGATATCTGCATTTGAAGATAATAAAATCAAGGTAAGCATTTAAAACTTGACCAATTCACTTCTAACCTTGGAGTTTGAAGTGAAAGTTGTTTAAAGTGGCACTGAACTCCGGAATTACATTTTAAAAATGCATTCACGTACCTTAACTAGTAACAAAAATGTATCTTATTTGTGTATCACTCGGTTGTGGATCCTCAAATCATCTCTGAATTGGCGCTGACACTGTCTTTCCTTCTGGAGGGGGGCTTCTTTTGTTCCCCATGGTCCCTGTGTGTGTTTGTAAAGTAGTCAACGCCCCAAGCTCGCTCCCGTGATGGACTACAATCTTGGGTTTAGTTTACCAATTTGTGTTGAAATTATAGCCTGTAACAGGAGCGAGATTGGAACAGTGGCTACATCACTCAGCACTGTCGGGCTGTGTAATCTAATTGCTGGTGCCATATGTGTTTACTACCAGCCAACCGCTCCGTCACAAAGCCCTGCAGCAATGGTTGTTCATTCATAGTCGTAAAGTAAATGGTCCTCTTAGAGAGGGAGTGGGGCTCAGTGCTGACTGTACTGCCCCCCAAAAGAATATATTGGGCTTCAGATTGGGGTGAAATTTCAACCAGTATTAACAAAAAAATAAGCGGTGCTTTAAATCAGCAATGAGGCCACCGAACAGGACAATACAAAGTGCTATACGGGAGAATTAACGAAAGATTTTAAAAAATCATGAGTGTTCTTCTTTAAGGCTCTGCTGTGCTTGACACTGGTTTATTGTCAGGTTTTTTTAGTTCCTTGGTCTACTTCACCATTACTTGTCTGAATTCTGTCGTGAGTCTTATTGGTTTGTAAGTTTGGTGACTCAGTGGATGGATCTACCTGTTTACTTATTCCAGTTATGTTTCTTTAGATGCTTGGAATTCCTTAATTACGGAAGAGCCCTGGGGCCATGCTAAAAAAAAATGAAACAAAATTCTGTGTTTAAAAGTCAGAATTCTGAGATTATAACGCTGGTAGTAGCCTCTAAAGAGTGTTATGATTTGTAAGATTATAGGACCAATGGGCAACAGTGTAATAACCACCCACTTGGCACACTGACTATCGATCGACAGACTGTGTATGAGCATTGTAAAAGCTGTGTCTGTCATGTTTGGCAGCCATTAAACAGAGTTGTGGACAAGAGCAGCATCATTATCTGGAACAGCAAACAGGTAACCTTCAAGACACCACAATGCCAGCACAGACAATAAATGCATTGAAGGAGCTACCAATACAGCAATGGAGATAGAGCTCACTGCTTAGCCCTAATATGTACTCCAAGATAACAAGAAGACGCAGCTTTTACAAAGCTCATTCAATCTCAGAATTCTGACTTTTAATCTCAGAATTCTGACTTTTAATCTCAGAATTCTGACTTTTAATCTCAGAATTCTGACTTTTAATCTCAGAATTCTGACTTTTTTCATCTCCGAATTCTGACTTTCAATCTCAGAATTTTGTTTCAAATTTTTTTTTAGCATGGCCCCAGGGCTCTTTCGTAGTACGTTTCATTTGTTGCATGTTTTATTCCATAGGTTCTCTATGTGGACTATGGCTTTAGTGAAGTGGTTGACTGCACCAAAGTCAGCAGGCTGAGCAAACCCTTCTACTCTCTTCCGTTCCAAGCCACAAAATGCAGACTGGCAGGTAAGTGTCAAAAGTTTTAAAAAGCATGCTTTTCACATAACACAGCAGAATGTAGAAGCAGTAATATAATAGTCTTTACATATATACAGTTCTAACCTGTATATAATTATTCTACAGGTTCTAACTGGACCGTGTCTTCATTATTCTAGATGCGCTGAGTGGAGGAACGGACGGGGGAGGCAGAGATAGATAGGCAGAGCCAGCTGTCAATCACGCAGCTGGGTGGATCACGACAGCATTGTCGGGCTCCGTCCCTGCTGCAGTGGTCTCAGTATACCGTGAGCTATAGCTCGCTATATACTGACCGTTGAGTCACAGGAGGACGTTAGTATTAGTATATGTCCTCCCGTGATCCCTAAGAGAACTATGGGGAAAATCACTTACCCCATGGTTCTCTTTTAAATACATTTTACACATACCTTGGACTGAACAGTGCTTATGTAATGATTTCTGATTGAGTTGGACTGCAATAAGAACAAGGAAAAGGTGATTGTGCAAAGAATGTGGGAGAAGGGCCTCCGGCTCCATTTTGTGATTTTGCCAGGAGGAGAGGGATGCATGAGACCCCCTAGTGTGTCTCCTGAATGGCCTGTCTAATCCCCATTACTAATTATGTATTTACAAATTTCATGGTGGCCAGAGTTTGGGCCGGTATGAAGGCTGAAATTTTTGTAAAAATTGAGTCAACTTTGGGATTTGCTTAAAGGTGGCCATACACTTTACAACCATCGCAAGACCTTAGTCTTGCGATGGTTGTAAAGTAATTAAAAAAACATACGATCTGCCCATCTTGAACAGGCAGATCGTACTTGTGATCATCGCAAGTCCGCCCCCCTGAGGGGCGGGCTTCCGATGACCGCAATGCTGAACTGGCAGTGTGCGCGTGTGCACACCGGCCTGTGCGGCATTGATCTTACGATCATGCTAAAAACCAGCCGAAAATCGCACGATTCTCGGCTGGTTTTCTAGCATGCTCCTTAGACAAAAGACGTGCGACCGTACAGTAAAAACGGTCGCATGCCTTCCCATACACTTTGTGATTATCGTACGATTGCGGGGTTTGTAATCGCACAGTGTATGGGCACCTTTAGAACACACAAAAGGAAAGGCTTATACTAACCAATAACAAATAACTTTAGCAGCCTAGATAGTCTGAAAGCAGTTTGTCTATGAATATCTGCGTTGGCAATCCCTTTTCTACTGTTTTTGTGGGGGTTTCCTATTTCATTTTTTACCTTCCTGATGTTGACATTCAATGTCGCCTATATGAAATTACTAATATTTGACAGTGCTATTTTATAATCACATTTGCAGCATTTGTGATTGGGCACGCTGTAACCTCGTTTTAATTACTGTTTTGTTTTTTTATAGGTTTGGAAGCTTTCTGTGATGACCCTGTGCTAGTCAAAGAAGTAGAGGCTAAAGCCTGCGGTAAAATTCTTGCTGTAGAGATGCTACAAAAGACAGAAAAGCCTCTTGTCATACTCTATGATACATCAGGAGATGATGATATAAATATAAACTCTATCTGTCTGAGAGAATTATGTGATCGTTCTCTGAGCGTACAGTTGAAGGTGAGTGATCAGGCTTCTGATTTTGAACTACTTTGTTGTATAACAAGATTATAAACGTCTTCATATAACTGACACAACAGAAAGTTGCCATCATGGTAGTGTTGAAACCTTCGATTTTTAGTTCCAAAAATATGTTGCTCCCTATGTGCTTTATGAAAACAGTTTTTTGTTGTTGGCAAAGCATAAGTGTTTTTTACATTTCCTTTTTTATTTTAGGTGAATTCTTCCTACACAAATGTAATTGTCACGAACGTTTGTTCTGATGGTACCTTATTTTGTCAAGTCCCATCAAAGGGCCTGACCAAACTATATGAAACTTTGCAGAAAGTTGAAACCCACTTCAATTCTAAGGTATGCCAGTCTTCTTAAATGTTTAATATCTTTAGGGTTTTGCACCTAATAACCATAACTAGATTTTAAAATGTTAAGGTTGATAAAAAAAGGGGTTTTTAAGTGGATATTGCATGAATGCTGAAGTTGCTATATACCTATTTCTGTCCAAGAGCTAGACCAAGAGTCCCAGTTGCCACCGTCTCAATTTTACTTGCGTTTCCTACAACAAAGGAACGGATCTGTGTAGGACAAAGTGTCTACCTCTATCTCAACAGTCAATAAGAGCCTTCTCCTTACAGATCTGTCCTCTGCTGCAACTAACAGGGTTATTCACAGAAGGGTGAAGAGTTTGGAGAAGGCAGGAGAAGTGAATAATCTAGGACAACGTAGCTGAACTGGAAAGTGAGCTGAATTGGAGAATTTTTCCATATCAGATATTTTGTCCTAGATTGATTGCTTCTCCAAGCTCTTCACCCTTTTGTGAATAACCTTGTAAGAAAAAGTGTCAGTAGCTGCTAAGACTCCAAGGGACCCGGCTGCAGGACAGAGGAAAGTACTCAGAGGAGTAATTGCAGTCTCAAAGCTGGTTCCCGTTACCCCAATTACCTGAAAAGTGTATATTTAATTCTTATATTAGCCTTGTTCTTTGTTGATTTTATCTTGCGCTAGATGCATACAGAGAGGAAAATGTTAGGTTTGTGTACTTCCAATACCAGGCATGCAGGAGATGATGAAAGAAGCACTGATGGCAGGTCTCTTTCTCCCTGTAGTTACTTTAAGTGCATCTCATTGTAATCACGGCCCTAGTGTGACTAGAAGGTGTCCGAGCCACTGTTAAGTTTCAGAGGATTGTCCCACCTTGGGCCATTTATTAAAACTTAGTTGAAAATCTAGGCAACGAAGTGGGAGGACAGAAGTATTAAGCATAAGCTCCACCTAAGCAGTGACGGACACTGAGCGTGAAGTATGAATTTATATCTGGGGGAATGGAGAGCCACGGATCAGTGCAGGAGATGGCACACCCATGGATTTGGAGAGAGAGAGAGTTAATATAGATAAGGGGGGGGGGGGGGGGGGGGCGGGGGGAGATGCACTAATCTGTGCAAACAGTGACAGCCAGTGAGTGTTTATAGCTGTAGCTTAGTTGGCAACGAGCATGCATATACATAAATAGGCTCCTCTCCTAACATAATGGGTAGCCTCTCTCCTCCTTTTATATATTGCCAAGTAAGGACTGTGAGAGAGAATGCAGTAAAATGTAGTCATATGCATACAGTATGTGTAACTGTGACGTAGCAGCCCCCACTCCAGACCGGAGGTAGGCTATATAGGAAGTGCTCTGAAAATGTCACATGAACACTATTTCAAAGTAAAACAAAAACATTTTTAAATGCTATTGCAGATTGTCTCTTGTACAATGGACCAAGCTCTCAGGTCTGACTTTGTTGCTAAAGCTGTAGTTCAGCTTTAAAGTGTATTTTTAGCTTTGCTGTCAAATTTGTGAAATATGTGAAGATAAGGGAGGGATGAGAGTGCATTAACATACAATTGTCTTGAGATCTTAAACCCTTTGTTAGGTCGGATAATGAAACCTTCCAGCACAGTACAAACAGGTTTAATTATGGCAAACACTTTTCCTCCCCAACATAAAGATTACATAGCTATTGAGAACCAAGTAGGAATTTTTAGTCCTGGAGTACTCGGAAAAGGACATTTAAAAATGGAAGCAGCAAATCTACTATGTGAATGGGGAACATGTAACAACTATAGAGTAGGTGTTATCCCAACGCGGCTACAAAAGTGGAGATAAGTAACACAGAGATCAACAAATGCAGAATATGTGCAAATATGGAGGTGTACCATCTCACTTAATAGTAAACTCTCTCTGGCCTTTGAAGTGCATACATTTTTATCATTAAAAAGGGTCTGTTGCCTTAAAGGATAAGTCAACTTGAACAAGCCCTAATAAATAACTCCAACCACCTGAATGCAGTCTTCCGTGCTAAATACTGACCACCTCATTGCAGTGCTCTTCACTGTGCAGATCTGCTTGGTGCCACAAAGCCGTTTGTCCGAAACTTTAATTTAATGTTGGTTTAACAGCTACTGTTCACTGACTGTAAAAATGCTAAGGCTGGCCATACGTGGCTCAAATATAGGCCAATTACCGCTGAAATTTGAGTTAATTCTGAATTAATTGTACATAATTGTTCTATATATCATTAGTTCAGCCATGATTCTGTGCTTGCTCAAGTCTTCAACGCGTTTCGCCGAGGCTTCGTCTGGAAGATTTGGAGAGGTTAACCTATAGTATTTGTATGGGTATGAGAATCAATTTGCAGTAGTCTACATGATATTAGATATATCAGAATCATTAATATCTGCTGACCATATATCTTTATAATGCATTAAATACCAACTTAATTATTCTTTTTCCGGTAATTGAATATCCATCTGCAGGGAGTCTCCCCACCCAACCAGGAGACAGGAGCGCCGGGGGGAGGCAGTCCGAAAGCAAGGAAGCGAAGCATCCATCCCAATCGTACCTATAGGGTTAAATTATATGTTCCTGATCTCTATTCCAATAATTGCCAACACATCCATAAGTCCATAGTCCAAGGGAAACCGCCCTGAACAAACAAACTACCATCAACATGATCAGGTCCAAATCAGTCTCCACAAATTATAAACCATTCTATACAACTTCACTTATCAAATATATATAACTGCTAATTTCAGGTCCATGACCTCTATCTGCACCGTTTCCATTCTCTCAATGTGTCCAAAGTTAAAAGGAAATAATTTCCAGCCCTCATGGAGATATGGTGTCTGATATTAGTTAAAAGGTCCAACTCTATGTTGCGGTGCCGCCCCAACAGGCAGAGCAGCTGGCTGGGGAGGGGCCACGCCTATTTAGTGGAACTCCCACTCTCGGATGTGCTTATAAGGGTGCATGTGCAGACTACTGGCCCGTCCTATCTGCCCACGTTAGATGCCGTCAATGGGACGACATGGGGGTTGCATAGTGGGAGCATGGAGGGGGGACAGTTGGAGGGTCTGAGAGAAGGAATTGCCCCTGACAGTCCGAGGAGTTTCACCAGTACAAGGTATACTATTTAACTACAATATGGGTCCATTCCAAGTTCACACATAGAGTTGGACCTTACCCATACAAATACTATAGGTTAACCTCTCCAAATCTTCCTGACGAAGCCTCGGCGAAACGCGTTGAAGACTGGAGCAAGCACAGAATCATGGCTGAACTAATGATATATAGAACAATTATGTACAATTAATCATGCAAATAAGATATGAATACAATGAGGGCAATGACCAATATATTAATTTATAATCATGGTTTCTGTGTGGGTTCCAGGGAGGTTATTTATGTATACATCTATTTATGGTTTTTTATATGGATGGATTTTATCATATTTATATGTATAGACATTATGAATTGAGTATATTAAAAATGGAATTTTATTGTATATATGAATCAATTGACTTTATTATTGGATCAATTCCCTGCTATTCTCCAGTGGTCACCACAAAGCCCCTTTCTTATATCCAATCAGTTGCAGTCACTGTTTGGGTGTTTTGACAGCTGTGGATGCCAAACCTGTCTAAATACAAAAGCTGGCAGTGGAGATTCCTCCCTTCATTCTTTTTAGCTTGGATGGGGGGACCAAGTGATTTTATGACTTTCAGTCCATGGGCTGAATAGGGCGATTCTTTGGTTATGGCTAGCTTTGGAGTTTAAATGATTTAGTCATTGTTTATCTTCTTAGTCATCATGGCTTGTAATGCAAATTTCCTGTCTATGTTGTACATGCAGATATGTTTCAGGGATGCATTTTACAGTTTTGTATTATGTATGATATTAGTGAAAGCTGGAAACGTGTATTTACTATGATAATATCAGTAAAAGTTCTAAATATTTTTATTTACTAGACTGTCACTTCGGATTTATGTGTCTCCCTCCCATTCTGCGGAAAAATATGCTTGTTCCAGAGCAAGGGGAAATGGACACGTGTGGAGGTAGGTTTTATTCACTTTCATATCTAGGAACAACACTGTCTCAGTGAAGACAAATTGGCTGAGCTACTGCATCCCTCATTTCTACAAATAGACCAGAAATTCAGTGTTGTGGAAATGAATAGTATAACTGTTTGTTTTTTTCTTCCTTTTCCTCCGGTTTAACCCCCACCAATAATCTTCCTGATGGTGCTTCTTTATCCTTAACCTCTGTTCTAACCTGGACATTAAACACAAAGTGACTTATACCTCCTGTTTTATATTTTTAATCCTCCTTTGTTTGTACTTCCTTTACCTTCATCTCTAAAGTAGGGTATACACAGTTAGAATTTCATATGAAAGGAGTCATTTTCGGAACGTTTGTTTGAATATCTATCAATTCTTATGATGCAATCTACAGACGAAAATCTACCCATGTATACCCTACTTAAGCCATGATGAGGGTCCAGTGATAAGCTTTCCTATCAACTGTCTTAAGCTGCCCATATGGGCTCTACAAAACGCTCAAACATCTAAATCCCATTGTATTCAATGGGTCTGGTTCACACCTTGCCGTATTTCCGCCCGTCCGAACACGGTACAAAACGGCCTACGCCCAAAGAAGTACATTTACTTCTTTGGGGCGTTTTGGTCTCGCGTTTCCATTGGGATACAGCCAAGTACAAACGCGCGTTTTTACCGCGATTCGCTGTAAAAACGCGCGACGACAAACGCACATATTGAATACGCCTAGGTGTGAACCCAGCCTAAGTTTTATTCCGTTACATCAGGTTCTTAGGACACACACACTGCTTCCACTTTAAATTTTTCAGGCTTGTCCCTGAGTTTTTACAGGTGTTGCTGATTTAGAATAAAAGTCTCCGGATAGACCAACGTCAGTAAAAAGTTGACCCTAACCCAACACACAATCTATGTTTTCCAAGCAAATCTTAAATGCACAAAGGCTTCTCAAAGCACTTTTGCTCGGCAAAAGAGAGATCACAGCAAAGCATCTTTTGCAGCTGCTTTTGTCTGATCTACTAAGTTGTCTGATATGGGATGAGTCACTGCTATGACTGCAAGCGGACTTTTTATTACTAATGAAAAATAACAATGCGAATGGTGTGTTAAAGATACTAGACTAGAGTGCAAGAATAATATAAATTTTTCAAATGTATTCAATCCTGACCGTAATATGTGCAAACTACTATACATTCCCTTGTAATCTGAATTTTCAAAAGTGGATTTCTAAGCTGTGTATTGACGAGGGGGTTTCCCCCCCCACAGTGAAAATTGTGGGTATGTGCAAAATGAGGTTTTAAATGACTGAATATTATGCTTTATGGTGTTAATTTCTTTGCAGATAACAAGCGTCCACAGCAGTCGCACAATAGATGTTAAGTTCCTTGATTCTGGAACTATTGCTTCTGTTAAAGTGTCTGAACTGAAAGAAATTCCCTCTCAATATCTGCGAGATATAATTTCAATACCACCTCAGGTACTTAAACTGTTACACCTGTTTATTGTACTGGGGACTGTTTCATCCATACCCTCAGTTTTTTTTTTCTTTTTGAAACTTTCTATATGTTTAAAGCTTTGTGGTCAAGTAAAAACATTTATTTCATTTTCATACTTGCTGGTTTGTACAATGAAAGCATCATGCACCTGAATGAGCTTTAAATAGCTTTAAATTTGACTTTAGATGATGCAACCACCAGATCTGATGCTGGTCATACACATAATCCATTCGTTCAATCGAATAACAGATGAAAGCTGGAAAAAACTCTGGAAACTTCCAACTATGTTCAAAAGAGATTGTGTTGTGTATGCAGTGATCAGTCCATACGAACATGATCATTTTATTTAATTTTCATTGCATATTTTTAGATTGTTTAAGCAGACTGTGTTGTATATGCAGTGATCAGTCTATACGAACATGATCATTTTATTAAATTTTTCCAGTTACCATCGCATATTGAAATTCATTAATTGACTATATTATATTGAAAGTGATTATTGCATTAAAACAGTTAAAAAGGTTCATTGATGTCTTATTCGATGTGCGCTTGGCTAGCAATTAGACTTAACAATTCAAGTACAGTAGCTTCCAATCCGGAACTTGTAGTATTCATGACTGCAGTTCTGTTTGATTAATAGTGTTGGTGCCACCAAGTGGCTTGGGTTCTGCCTTTTTATTTTAATTTTTGTTTATTAATGTTTTGTCTTTTGAAATTATGTCATTATGATTTTGGGTAGTTTTTCATGTTTGAACATGCTGACCACTACTAGCTGTATTTTTATACTTTATCTGTAGGCTACCAGGTGCTGTCTTGCAGATCTTCCACATAACATTGGTATGTGGACACCAGATGCAGTGTTGTGGCTCAGAAACGCAGTTTTAAACTGTTCAGAGTGTAGCATCAAGGTAAGATTCCTTTAACCACTTGAAGACCAGGTGTTTAGACCCCCTTCCTGGCCAGGCCATTTTTCAGCATTCAGCGCTGCAGTACTTTGACTGACGTTTATTCCGTCATGCAACGCTGTACTGAAATGAATTTTATACCATTTTTTGGGGACAGATAGCTTTCTTTTGGTGGTATTTAATCAGCACTGGGGGTTTTATTGTTTACTATATTAAGGAAAAATTATTGAAAAGTTTTTCCCCCGTTATATTAGGAAACAATGATTATTACCCATATTTTTGGTAAAATATAAAAGACAGGGTCACGTCGGGTAAATAGACACCAAACATGTCATGCTTTAAAATTGCACGCACCTGCAAAATCGCAAAAAACTACCATACCCAAAATTGACCATAGGCGATGCTTTAAAACAGTGGTTCTCAACCTGTGTGAGGTCGTGTACCGACCTCCCTCTGATCCCCTGTGACAGAGGCAGTATGCTGGTCCCGGGCTCGCACCGGGCACAGCGGAGCCCAGGACCAGCGGGGGGTGGGGGCGCACGTCCCGGGACCTCATAAGCTTGTATATTAACGGGCATCGCTGCCTTTTTCAATTATCGGCATTTCCCGCTCGCGCGCTCCCAGCGGCGCATGCGAGGGGCGTGGCTGAGCGGACGTCCAAAGACACGCGCTCAGATCTAGAAAGCTCCTGGCCGGCCGTTTTTCTTTTTTTACAACGGCCGGCTGGGAAGTGGTTAAAGTTGTAATATCCATCTCTCTTCTTCTGTACTATCATGCACTTAGATGTAATTTCCCTGCTGTTAAGTGTTTCTGAAAATACTAATAGTACTATCTTGGAGGTCCTTTTCTTTACCTTACCCAAGTCCCTGATCTCATTTTTGGGACACATTTTCCTCTTACTTTGTCATTTGTACTAATGTGTACCATGAGAGCTGGGTCCTTCCCAGCCCCACCCACCCAAAAATCTGTCAACCTGATCCACAATGTGTTAAACCCAAGCACCTGGTAAACTGCTGTTTGGCGATCATGGCCCTGGTGACAGATTACTCTGTCCTAATAATGAATCCCCTAATACCAGCATCAGTCTCCCTTCCCCCCCCCTATACACATGTTCCCATCCTTATTGGTAGAGTCATTGCCCTGGCTGCTTGAGGGGGCATTCGGCTCCAGCAATGCTACCCCTGAATTTATATCTGCAATATCAGCCAACCGGACATATTCATTGGGATAGTGTGTGTGTGCGCGTTTTGTGTGATATTTGTACTCATCCAGTCTTAAGATTTACATAGCTCTGCCATGCTGGTGACCAAACCTGTTTATACTGCAGATAGCTAGTTCACCGCCCCATCCCATTCTGTGATTGGGCAGTAAAGAAGCGGCAACAGACTGATGTCACCCCCAGTCAGTATTTTTCTCATCAGCACATGTGCTTGTTGGTCCCAAGTACTGTGACTTCCCTTCTCAGTCTGAGTGCTCTTGTATAGGGGTTTACAAGAGGCAGGAAAAGTCAAATTTGGGTGCTTACAACTAGGTACATTTAGCATTCACATTTCTTTTTAAATGGAGAACTGCATTCAGTGTACTGCCCCTGGAGCTCAGCTTTGAGGTTATTTGCACAGGGTTGTAACCTTTTTTTGTACTATCATGGTTTTTGGGACAATCTGAAATCAGACAGCTTACAGAATGTTTGTTTTTAGTTTATGACCCTGTCCTAAAGTGTTTGATTAACTGAAGATTCTTTTTCTGGTTCTGAGCAGGTAGTGAATATAGATGGAGCAAAAAGAATGGTGTATGTTTACCTCTTTACATCAAAGAACTTTGCCGATCCTGAACGAAGTGTCAATCGCCAGATTACAAATGTGGAGTTGTGGAAACAGAAGAACTTGCCTAGCACTGCTACCTCTTTATCAAAAGGCAGAGGTGATGCTAGCACACCTACAGCCACACAGCGGAAGGATCAAGCTAGCATTCCAAAGAAACCCATCACTGAGCAGACTAGCACTGGCCCTTCCTTGGATCTGCCACCCCCTTTACCTCTGCCAAAGAGCAGTGAACACATGGATGTTTTTGTATCTGTGGCTTGCCACCCTGGCCATTTTGTCTTCCAGCCATGGCAGGAGTTGCACAAGTTGGAAGTAGTTATGGAAGAAATGCTTTTACACTACAGCAGTACTGAGGAGAAGCAAGTGGACATTGAGAAAAATAAAGTATATGCTGCAAAGGTGGATAACAAGTAAGTATATAGCTTAGGCACTATTTGGGCTAAGGCTGTGGCTAATAACAAAAAACTGGAAAAGTTTGTTTGCTTCTCCAAAGCAGCCAGTCATAGGATGACCTTGAACTCATTGTATCCCTTTAAGCTGGTCTTACACTGTGGCTGGAGGAATCTCCTGCTGTGTCCTTTTCTATTCTGGCTGTGGCGGGTGTGCCCGCTGTCAAAATACTTGAACTTTGATGGCAGCTGATTAAGTCATATCACTGTTTGGCCAAAGATTTTCCATCCAGCTACTTCGATTTTCTGATTCAAAGGATTCCAGGTCCTGACAGAGGCACCCACTGTGCAAATTTGCACAGTGTTTGACCAGCTCAACTTATGTCTATGCTTCAGGCTCTTTAGGTAGAAAAGAAGCTAAATTACAGCCAGTAATTCTGCAAAGGTCAGCAACATGGATATAAACCTTTATACTTCTGGCAAACTATACAGGACTAACAAGACCTCTATTTGGGCTACACATTGTTTTAGCAGTTATTCATCCTAGATGTGGAGATCTCAGCTTGGGCTATCATAGTGGAGGAGAAAATTGATGTTTACTCTTACCAGAAATATGATTTTAATGGCATAACCAACCTGCTTTCCCCAAGCATTTGAAGTAAAGTAGGGACACTGAGGAGGTGGGAGGGTTCTATAGATCTTCTAAATGCTTTTTGCACGAGGGACAGTCTTAGTCTTAAATGGTCATTAAGGAATTTTGGAAACTATTGGTTATGTAATACTTAGGGTCACTAAGAATCTAATGAACCAGTGAAGGCTTGGACTGTGTGAATTGGTGGTATCTGAAATATCAAAGTTTTAGATCTGGCAGCTTTGAGATAGTAGGGAAAGAGAGGTTGCTAACAATGTGGAGCTGTGTAAAAACACCTAAAGACGTTTTGGATTTAAAATACACTCATCACCACATTTTCATTGTATCTCAGGTATATTTTCCTAGCTTATCAATGCTGCCCCTTTGATCGAAACCTGCTGGAAGCTTGTGACAAAATATACAAATTCTACCATTCAGTGGAAAGTTAGGGTAATTCACTTTCTGTTGCAACTAGCCATTCCCACTGTTTACTGTGCTTTTTCTTGTAGCCCCTCCCACTTGCCATCATACCCAACCATCATAGTTTTTAAAGTGGACATTTGCCCCCTTTCACAAAAAATCAGCTCTGCATGCTGATATGAAATCATTTTACATTCATTAGTTAAACATATATTATAATTTTTTTACTTGCACATAGAGTTCATCTACTTCCTGGTCCACTTTGGCACAAATGATGTAAAGTGTTGCATCCTGGAAAGATTACATCAGAAGAGCATTGCTGGGAAATCTGATCTGTAATCTCATGAGATCTCTGGGAAAGGCATTTTCCTCACCTGAGATGGTGTGCATGGTCACATGTGCCAGAATTCCAGGAAGTAAAGGGAGATCTTGTAACCTGCCCTTGGTAAACATGGCCACTGTCAAAAGACTGGGGAAGAAAAGCGAAATAAGATGTAAAGAATAAAAAGCCGGCAATTATCTATAAAAAGCCGGCAATTATCTAGAAGTATGTGTTTGTAGATTGCCATTACTAAACATTTCTAAAGGTGTATTTGTTGTTATTTCAAAGATAAGGGTCTTTCCTCTTTTTAAGGGGTGATTGAATCCTAGCAGAGAAAGGCATGGGTCACACAGTTTTAAGAATTACCAACAGTTTTGGTATACTGCTATATGATCTTTGTGAATGCATTTAGGCCTGGTTCACATCTGAGCGATGCCAGAAGCGTGCACGAATGCAAACCACGCTTGTGGTGCAATTTATTTCTAATGGCACCCCAATCTCGGCTAGGAATGCGCGTGGTTGCAAAAACGCGGGTCGCACAACGTCCCTGGCCGCCAAGATGTGAAACAGGCCTTATTTGCAGCCACCACATATTGTTACTGCTGTACACTGACATTTACTGTAGTTTGGTAAGTGGTTGGGAGCTACATAACAGCTGTTTGAAAAGCACAGCCATGGTTTTTGGATGAACAGTGTTGGATCGGACTGGCCTGGCCTAGTTCTACGTGCCAGTGTCACAAATAAAATGGGAAAATCAAGACTAGTCTGTGGATAGATGAGACTGAATTGAATATCTCTGTGGACCTCTTATTGTATTATATTTTTAATAACTGAAATGTCTTGTTTCTTGATGACGAGTTTGCCTTCAAAGCAGTCCTGAATTGCTTAGATTGTATGTCCTTAATAAAATAATCTTCACTTTATCCTTTTAGGTGGTACAGGGTTCTCTTGAAAGGAATCCTCACAAATGGCATGGTGTCTGTGTATGAGCTGGACTATGGCAGGCACGAGCTTGTCAATTCCCGGAAAGTGCAGCCTCTAATTGAGAAATTCAGACAACTACCCTTTCAGGCTGTCACAAGTCAGCTTGCAGGTAAGAATATTATGACTGGGGACCTCCCATTGTATTTTTCATTTTGACCCCTTTTGGTGGTCATTTCACTAAGGTGTTTGTGTTCAGGGTTTTATCTCATCATCATTTTCTTCAAAATGGTAGATTCACAAGCAGAAATAATTTTACGGTGTGGTGCAATTACATGAAACCGCTATTTAACCACTAGCCCCCTTTCCCATATGTTCCTATGTTACCTTATTAATCTCTGTTTAGTCATCACCAAAATGTGTTCCTTTTTTATGCATGTGGTAAGTTCAACGCATTTTTGTGATCGTATTTACCGAAGTTAATACAAAGGGGGGAAGTGATCAATTTGGTTGCATCATCGGAGTCTTTTAGCTGTCACATCCCTGATTTCTAGTACATATAGGAACAGATTTATTATCCTAGTTTAAATTTCATTCATTCATTGTCTCTGCCTCTAAATTGTCACAATCTGGTTTGGAACCTGGATGAAAGCTGAATAGTCCTGAAGTGCTAAGCTGACTTGAGGAAGGAAAGGTGAATTATCTTTGTGGTACTTTAATAAGGGCTCAGGTGCACTTCTAGGACGTACAATAGTTTGGAGGATTTTTAATGTTGCAAATGCTGGGCGCATATACTGAGCAGTTGAATGATTATGCCAAATGTTGCATGTTTCGTGTTTATGGTATAGGGTTCATTTACACAGGTGTGCACAGACCTGCTCCCAGGAGACACATGGTGCTGTATGTAATTGCGTGCAGCTGTCTGTACATCTCCATGGGAGGATGCGGCTGCATGTGGCTACACGCTGACCTGAACCTGCATATCTGTGCAGGTTCCAGGTGCCCACACACTGTCCTGCACAGAGAGGTACAGTCACTGCACACAATTACATGCAGCATCAGTCCCTCCCAGGAGCAGGTCCCTGCACGGGTATGCACGCTGTAACACATACCGGCGCTCGCTCACTTCTCGATCCTGTCCCCCCACCCCCTGTCCGATCCTCCAGCGCTGACTGGCGAAACAGGGGAGGGGGCGGGCACAGCTGGATCTGCCTCTGGATAGGCAGAGCCAGCTGTCAATCCCACAGCTGGGTGGATCCAGACAGTATTGTCGGGATCCATCCCGGCTGCGGCGTCTCAATACATCGAAAGCTGTAGCTCGCAATATACTGAGCTTTGGATCACGGGAGAACGCTAGTTTGTGTTCTCACGTGACCCGTACGAGAACTATGGGGAAAAGCACTGACTTCATAGTTCTCCCTTTAAATGTCTGACATTGGTAGTAAGATAATTGTAGCTTTGCTGTATAGCTGAACTCAAGATAATCAGCAGAATAATAGATTAAATACCCTTTTTGGAAGCTGCTTTACCTGTCTAAGGACTTGTATTCCTGTCCATCCATTGCTGAGCTTTGCACAGCTCTAGAAGACTGAACAACCTTGTCCAGCAGGACAGGTAACCTGATATACAGTATCTCTTTTGTGGTTTATTTACACTTAAGGTCTCCTACCCACCCCAGACTGCGACTACACAGTAAAAATAGAAGTGGCATGTTGATATGCCCCTCTGTCACTTTGCTCTCTCACCCTATCAGCATGTTCTTAGCAAATGAGCACTGCAGCACAACTGAATGGCTCTTTTTTTGTTGTTGCGGTTTCCTCCCCTGCTCTAGACTCTGCTGGACAGGGAGTGCAAAAGGAAAATGCCAAGTCACATTCAGGTACCCATACTGCCCACAAAAACAAAAATAAATGTCCAAAGATGTGATAATTAATACGACAGGGCATTCATTTGTGTCATTTTATATGTGCCTACAGTTCAGCCCCACCCGCGGCATTTCCCTATACACATACCACACAGCAATAAAGTATTACATGAACTAGGTTTACAGTAATCCAGCATGTTATTTATCTCAGTTGCCCCACTCAATATGGCCGCCGCTTGCAACTCAGATTAATAACGTGCTGGATTACTGTAAGGCCTTGTTCACACCGAAACCGCGTGCGTTCCAGAGCGGTAGCTGCTGGAACGCACAGCGATCGCTAAGAAACTTCTTCCTGCGTTTTGGGGCGTTGCGGTGCATTGAATTCAATGCACTGCCACGCCCCAAAACGCAGTGCGATCGACCGCGTGGCAAGACTTTGCCAGCGTTCCGTTCCTCTGCAAACGCAAAAAAATAGGGCTTGCGGGGAGAAGTTTCTTAACGATCCCGGTGCGTTCAAGTAGCTACCGCTATAGAATGCACACGCTTTCGGTGGGAACAGGCCCTAAACCTAGTTCATTTTAATACTTTATTGCTGAGCGGTATGTGTATAGGCAAATGCCGCGGGTGGGGCACGTCCACTAGAGCCTTCTCGGACAAACCTCTTATTTCTAACGAAACCGGAAGTAAGATGGTTGCAAAACTCGAGGAGTTGGGACTTTCGATAGAACACCGGTGTTTGTTCCAATGTAAAGATTTCCCTTTTTACCATTTCCGGTGACAAGTGTAACATTTTGGATTTTCCATTATTTTGTGGTCTGGTGATACAGGGGTGAATCTCAGAAGTACAACACAATAACAGCTGCTCAGAACTTTTCATGTTCACACAAAAAACAGTTTTGGCTTTCCCTATACTTTTATTGTCTGTTAAATCCTGATTTTTGTTACGTAAATGTTTTGAAAATGAATCGTGTTTCTTTTGTAGGTATCAAATGCGATCATTGGTCTGAGGAAGCTTCCATTGTTTTCAGAAATCACGTGGAAAACAAACCCCTTGTGGCACTTATACAAGCAGTTCAAGAAAGCACTAATCCGTGGGATCGGAAGGTTGTGGTGTACTTGGTGGATACATCTCTCCCAGACACTGACTTGTGGGTTCATGACATTATGTCTGAATACCTGGTTGAGTTTTCAAAGCCCCAATAGTGTGGACTTCTTCAGTGACCTCCAGTGATCTTAAAGCAGAAGCAATAACCGATACATATAGTCTGATCTTTTGGGACACTTCCTTGTTCTTTGTTCTGAATTGCTGAACGTTCTAAAGTTTGGAAAATTGAAACTTGTTTTCTGTGAAAGATATTTAACAGAATGATTTTGTTTACATTGTTAAGAGTTGATTTTTCTGAACATTTGCACATTGTTTAATAATGTAGCTGTACAAATTTGGAATAATATTGCAGAGTAACATTTATTTAACAATAAAACAGCAGAAGGTGATTTAACTGTGCTTATCAGTTGGATGTATTGCTTGATTTGATGCATCTGTACGACAACGTAGATATGAAGGGGGTAGAATCCATGCTTTCTCTTTGTATTTACCTGATCTAAATATTAAACTGTATATGTGTTTTTATACTCCTATTGCCTAAACCTGCTTTGATTTTAAAGATTGGTGCAATTTAATGTGCACTTATCCTTTTAGCCCCCTACTCCAGCCAAGATGCACACTCTGCTTTGCCTGGACAGTCGATCCCCATATAGGTTTATTTTGCCAACTTGCAAGGATGGAGACTTTTAAGAATTGGTTTCAATGAAAAAGCACAGCTCAATCACTACAGTGTTCCTTGGCTGCAGCGTGAAAGTTCACACAGATCTAATTCACTCTGATCACAATGCTGGTGCTATAAGCCACCTTACAAACCCATAAGCTTTCACACTGCCCTCCCTCCACCAGCCTGCTCACTTCTATCAGCCAGCTTCCTTCAGGATCAGGAACAGAGCCTCCACCAGCCACCTTGTACCAGCCAGGATCACTCACCGCTCTTGCCAACCAGCAAGACAATTTAAAGGGACCATGCGGTCACAGCCTCGGGCATAACAAGCACCCTTAAACTGGGCACACACCTATAGATTTTTGATCTGCAATTTTTGTTGCTGCCAATAACCCTCTTTCGATTCTGGCTCAAATAGCCCATCAAGCACAGACCAATGTCGATTTCGATAATCATTCGTTAGCACTACTTACTCACCGAATTTTGGCGTTCAACAGAACAGATTTTGGTTTGTGCATGTGCACTGTTCTTGCTGGTAATTTTCTTTTTTTTTCTCACAAAAACGCCACTAATCCATCGTTTTTTTTTGTTTTTTTTTTGCACAATTGTAAAAAACCATTTCAGCCTGATCGATTGAGGAAATTTGGCCTGGAGTACAGTAATTAGAATCGTTGGTGTCTTATCAACTGATCAATTATTGTTCGAAAGACCATTCGTGGGCGAATTCCGAACGCAAATCGATCGATGTATGGGCACCTTTTATAAAAACATCTATCTAAGTGCAATTATTATTCATTGTTTTTTCCAAGTGTTTCCCAGTTACACACGATCACTCAGTTCGCTGGTCTGTGCCTTCTGTTTGTTTCCGTTGCAGGCACCACTCGTCACCCAGACCTCAGCAAGTTCCTGGAAGTTGCGCCTCTCGCAAACTAATTCCATTAGTCCTCTCCTAGCACATCAGTTACACCACCCCCTACCATAATTTCTGTTTGTAAGTGCAACCACCTGTGTTTTTTTGTTTTGTTTTTTAACATTCCCTGTATTTCTTAGCAATAATGCACTATAGGGAGTTGCGTTCCTATTTTTCTTTTGTGTTATGCACGTTTTTGCCACGGGATTGCCTCATTCCATCACATGGAGCAGCACACCCAGGTCTTCATTGGCATCAAGTCACTATTTCCCCTCTCCTTCCCCTTGGTCACCAGGGCAGTGCACTGTTACCCCCTTTCCACATTTTGTGAGAAAGTGCCCTTATTCTTTAAGGCGCCAATCAACTTGTCCTTGAAAACATTATATACCAAATAATACATTTTATTTTTTTTTCTAGATGGTGGTTCTTAAAGTACACAGTTCTGGACCTTAACTTAAAATATAAATACTACTAAATGGATCTCATTTGTAAAATGTTCTGCCAGGACTGCTATAAAAACAGCTGATTATAGCCTCTTTCCATTGACTATGAAGTGATCATTTACCTAGACAGTTGAAGTGCTCATAAATATTACTCTCAATAGAATGGATGGTGTTCTTTGATTTACTGCAACAGAAGATACTGTCGCTGTGCACGTAACTGCTTTAGGCAGCTGCACTGCTTTGTATTTATCCTGGATTAAGCAAGCTAATGAGCTTTACCATGCTCCAGTAATCCTCACACAACCATTAAGATGATGGTACTTACCAGTTTGATATTCATTGGCAAAAATCCATCCTACGGCTCCCGTTAAGGCTAAGAAATGTCTACTAGGAAAAGACATTACTAGCTTATTGAAATTCTTAAGACTTCTTGTAGGTAATGATAATGTTAGATTTTAAATGATTGCCGAAATGAAGTCCGTCAATCTGTAAAAACATCTAGTACCATTGGCTGTAAAACCACCCTATCACTCCTACACCCCAGTGGCACCATGTGTTTTCTTTTATGATAGTAGTAAAAATGTAATGAAAGCAACACACACACACTAATGTCTATCACACACTAATGTCTATCACACATAGGTATTCCCATACATGTAGAAGAATAATTATAAGGCCACCATGTTGGTATAACGAGCTGGGTTGATGAGCTGTAATGCTTTTTAGTGCACCCCCTATGTACATTTATGGGTAGCTTTTTGTTTTTATTGTTTTGCATGCACACACTATGATGATCTAGAAATCATTGTTATTTATTAAACTCGCACAGTTTTGTTGTTTTTTTTTATTCAATGTTCAAGGAGGCCCAACTGGTCATTAAAGAGATGCTGTCACCATCTTAAAAAAAAAAAAAGATGTTTTGATTGTGCCAAAAAACATGACTACTCCTAGGAGGTTTCTTCCCTAACATGACCCTCTTCCTCCTTGCATGTCGTAGCCCACTCCTCCTTTGTCAAATTATTTGTTCTGGCCCAGGGCCTCCACCCCTACCTTTTTACCCTATGAATAACCTTTTTATTTTTGTAGCTGCCAGAGAAGGAGCAATGCTATAGAGTATCCCCGTGAGTGATTGGGGCTGCTGACAACACATCTAAATCTGGCCATACAGCTATAGATTATCTGCAGATTTTCTGTGGTCAGATGGAAAAAGTGCAACAGATTCTTCCATCTACACTAAACTGTGTAGATGGAGGAATCTGTCTCCATCTACACAGTTTAGTGTAGATGGAAGAATCTGTTGCACTTTTTCCATCTGACCACAGAAAATCTGCAGATAATCTATAGCTGTATGGCCAGATTTAGATGGTGGTACCAAGCAGAAGTTTAGACCTTTTAGGATGTTTACACAAAGACTTCTTAAGGTAAATAACATTCATAAAATACATTAATGCACATATAATCTTATGTAAAGATTGTTGTTAAAAAGGATGATTTTCTGACAGGCTCTCTTTAACCAGTTGACATCCACGGTGTTAAACCCCCTTCCCATCCAGGCCATTTTTCAGTATTCAGCGCTGCGGTACTTTGACTGACATTTATTCCGTCATGCAGCGCTGTACTGAAATGAATTTTATACCCTTTTTTGGGGACAGATAGAGCTTTCTTTTGGTGGTATTTATTCACCACTGGGGGTTTTATTTTTTTACTATATTAAGGAAAAATTACCGAATTTAAAAAAAAAAAACAGTTTCCCCTATATTAAATGATAAAACATTTATTATTACCCAATTTTGTGGTAAAATATAAAAGACGGGGTCACGTCGGGTAAAAAGACACCAAACATGTCAAGCCTTAAAATTGCGTGCGCGCGCAAAACCTCAAAAAACGATAATACCCAAAATTGGCCATAGGCGACGCTTTAAAAGCTGTTACCGCTCATCAGTTTAGTGTTATCAGTGATTGATGGCCCTAAAATGATTGCTCTCACTGCGACGTTCGCGGCGATATGTAACATGTGTAGCGCAATTGTAATTTTTGCGCGCTGGGGCACCGGACGCGTATTTACGTTTATAGGCGCGTAAACGTGGGGGTGGGGGAGTTAAACATTTTGGGGGGGTTTTTTCCCCTTTTTTTATATGTGACTTTTATTTTATTTTACTTTTTTATATGTAACTTTTATTTTATTTTACTTTTTTATATGTAACTTTTATTTTTTTTATTTATATTTATTTTTTTTGCACTTATTGTTATTGCTATTATATAGGGGGATAACAATCCCCCTATATAATAGCAAAGGCACACTGACAGGTCCTCTTTATGGAGACATTAGGGGTCTCTAGGACCCCTAATGTCACCTGTGGACCCCAAAAGAAGCTGATGAAGCAGAGATGTAGACGATCGGCGGGCTATGGAGCCACCGATCGTCTATATGTGAAACACCCGGTAATGGGTGTTTGCATTGGTCGGGTCTTTTCTGCCCGTGCGTGCCCGCTAGGAGGCGCGCGCAAGCAGAAAAAAAATGCCGTCTGGCGACGGCAACCCGCCACTGCTGCAGTGCCGTCCGTCCGTTTTTTTACAACGGGCGGACGGCAAGTGGTTAATGCCCTCCCTGGCATGTTGGAGAATTACAGCCGTTTGCACTAGAAAATACCTTCTATTTGGTAATCTAAAACAGATGTTTATCAACCATGTATTAAAGTATATCGCAAAACCTTCACACATGTGAGGTCCCTGTACTTGGGATATATAGGAGAAAATAATTCAGTGAAATATTTGGAATAGAAGGACTACAAAAATGTATTGCACATTAACCAAACTAAAACTGAACCAAAATATATTCAGGACATTTGAAAAAAACCTTATTACTAAATGAAGGCCTTGTATGTGCTAAATGAGACTTGGTGTTCACATAGTATAAGCTTAAAAAATGCTGTTTAAATTTGCTTTTACTTGGGTTAGGATTATAAGGGTTAAAATGTTGTCTTGTTTCTATTTCTTTGAAATGTTAGAAGGGGCTGTGAGGGGTGAGGGCTCTGCATTGGCTTGTCCATTGTATGTTAATGAATCTTATCAGATAAACACAATCCTCAAATTTCAGTCCCAAGTCTTTCCATTAGGACGGAGTGCTGTGAAAGGGCTAAGAAAATCCTGGAATCTGCCATCTTGCCTGATATAACAAAACATCTGAAAGTCAAGAATTTTTTTTTAACGTTCTTTTTCCTTATGCTATGTGAACAGGAACACATAACGAACATATTGAGGGGTTTTCCTAAATTTGAATGCAAAAGTGGAAATACACTTTAAATGATTTTAGACTAATAATCTGGTATAGTGTTTGTCCCTTTTTGCTTTACATGCAGCATTTTTGGAAATGTGATTCATAAATAATCCAGTAAAATAAATAATCCACACTTGTATTTGGGGGCGGTGAGTCTAATTTATTTCAAGGTTGTGCTGATAGAACTCAGCGGAGATGATTACCCACTGTTATAATTCAGGTGCCTTTACCCATCTGACAGTGTCTAGGGCAAGTTTCCCAAGGGCTGAAAGAGAAAAATCATTCAGTTCCCCCATTCACACTAAACCGTGTGGATAGAGGAATCTCCACTGCCGGCTATTGTATTTAACAACTGCAGCACCCACAGCTGCCTGAAAACAGTTACAATGCCCAACACTGCATCTGTCAGTAATCTTTTATGTACAATTGTAATTAAAATGATTCAACCCCTATCGCAAATCATGGTTATTGTCAAAATGTACAGCCTTTCAGTTGTTTGCGATAAACAAATCAAAAGCAATTGAAATAGATCAACGCAAAAAAACGTTTCAAGTGGTGCCCAAAACTTCAACTGAAAATGCAACTTTTAATGCTGTCTGCAGTCTCAAAATGATTCAACCCCCTGAAAAGAATCCCTCACAAGAACACAACTCTGCAAAACAGGCATTGTCTCAAGCACACCTGATTAATCAAGGGGTTAATTAGTTGGACCAACTAAACTAGAACGCATAAAATACTTTAACTGGCTAGGGGTTTGTTGAGTGTCATGTTTCACTGCATGTTAGAAATAGGGCTAAGGCAAAAGAATGGTCAAAAAAGAGAAGAGAAGAGATTGTCACCCTTCACAAACGATAAGATAGTCTGAATGTTTCTAGAGACATTGTTGGAAGCATAGTTTGCAAGTTCAAAGGAACAGTGGTAAAACTACCTGGATGGGGCAAAAAACAAGGAAGCTATTAACTGCTGCAACCAGATTTCTGAGAAGGCAGGTTGAGAAAAACCCTTGAGTGGCTGGAAAAGACCTGCAGCAAGACTTGGTGGCAACAGCCACTGAGGTTTCAGTTTGCACAGTAAGGAACATACTAAACACAGAAGGTTTCCATGCCAGAACTCCAAGACGTACACCACTTCTGACCCAAAAGCACAATATGCTCAAAATCCTATAAATAAGCCACAGAAGTTTTGGGATTCTGTTCTGTGGAGCAATGAAACAAAACTGGACCGTTTTCGGCCCTATGGACCCATCAGTATATCTGGAGGAAGAAGAATGAAGTATACACTGAAAAGAACACTCTGCCGTCATTTAAGCATAGTGATGGCTCAGTGATGCTCTGGGGCTGCTGTACATCCTCTGACACTGGAAAACTGCAGCATGTGGAAGGCATGATGGATTCACTAAAGTATGAGGAAATTCTAGGAGAAAATGTCATGCCATGTGTGAGGAAGCTGAAGCTTGGGCATTATTGGACCTTCCAACAGAACAATGGTCCCAAACATACCTCAAATTCCACCAAGGCTTGGTTGCAGAAGAGATCCTGGAAGATTCTACAGTGGCCATCACCTGACTTGAACCCCATAGAAAATCTCTGGTGGAATTTGAAGAAGGCGGTTGCAGCATGCAAAACCAAAAATGTTAGTCAACAGGAGGCCATTGCTCATGAGGAATGGGCTAAGATTCCTCAGGAACTCTGCCATAAGCTGGTGTTTGGCTATGTATCTCGTTTGCAGCAGGCCATAACCGCAAAAGTGTGCTCTACGAAGTACTAAGGAAGCTCGCCATGAAGGGGTTGAATAATTTTGAGAAGTCATTAAAAGTTGGAATTTGAGGAAAGCGCATTTGTTGTGTTGACTTATTTTAATTGCTTTTGTTTGATATGTTCATTGCAAACAACTGAAATGTTAATAATTTGGATTACAGCTATATGTTTAATAGCTACACAGCTAAAACAAATGGCTCATTATGTAAAGTGCATCTATGTGCAAAACATTTTTTTTTTTTAAGAATAGATGCCATTCTTATCAATTTTGTTGCTGCCACACTCCACCAATGTCGATACGTGCAATGCAGGGCCAGAGGCCACTTTTGGTCCTGCATTGTGTGGAATGCCCTCACATGCTGCCGTGGGACCATAAAGTCAGGTAGATAATATAATGCTTATTTTAATCTCATAGAAAGGAATACCTATCATCTTTGGTGGGGAAGGGATAGTGTTTGAAGTTCCATTTGAGGTATTCAAGTTTTGGCCAAAAAAAAATGGCTTTCTTAAAGTGACATTAAACCCTCAGATTTTTTAACATAAACCAATACTGTAATGTGTGCCTTACTGTAATCCATGGTCGTTTCCCTTCTCTTTGCTGCTCTTCCTTTTAAATCTGTATCTCTTCTCATGCTTGGGGAGAACTTCCCTTTTCAGCCCATCGCCTCTTCCTGTAGTGCTGGCTCAGGTTTCAAGCCTATAGAAACGTATACACAGACACCGTGTATCCATTCCTGAGACAAGGCAGTCTGCTGCAAAACAGAAGTTCTGCCCAGCATGAGAAGCGATACAGATTTAAAAGGAAGAGAAGCAAAGAGAAGGGAAACAACCATGGATTACAGTAAGGCACACATTACAGTATTGTTTTATGTTAAAAAATCTGAGTGTTTAATGTCACTTTAAGGAACAGATCGGTTGATTGCTTTGTGACATTAAGGTTATACCATGCCCACGATTGCCAAGAAACTCAAAATTTGACACAAAGGTGTTCACTTTTGTCTGTAGGGAAAGGGGGAAACAAGATCTAATCAGGGCAGAAAAAGAAGCAGAAGGCTCGGATCTAAAACTGTACAAAATGATAAAGAAAGAAGTATCTGCCATTTGAGAAACTGATGCTTAACAGGTCCTTATTTGATGGAAGCCATCAACTAACACACCTAAATACCACTGTCACCTGCAACAGTTAATAGTCAACCTTTATCACAACATTTATACTACTCCCCACTTTATATGGACACATTGAGTTCAGAATGCTCCCCACTTCCTAAAAGTGTGTTTTGAATCCCCGTGATAATTTTTTTTTTTAGCCCCTCTTATTGGGTTTGCTGGGATATCCCTAATTCACATACATGCCAAGTGAATCCAGTGTTTTCCTAATGTGATCCACTGCTTTGCTACTGCATGTGAGGCTCCTGTGCCACCATCTTCTTCTCTTCAGTCATTGGAAGCCAGCTGTATCTTCCTGGTTCAGGCAGCCAGCCTCATGATGACACTAGGTCCTTTCATTTAGCAATCTGTAATGCCTCAGCTGAAGCTTCCTGGGATATATGATGGGCATAGCCCAGGAGGCTCCATAAGCAGGGACACGTAATTCTTGCTTAGGCGTAAATAGAGGCAGGGGACAGGCTGGAAAAAAACAAAGTAAAAGATAGATCAGTTTTTTTTCTCCTACTTTGCAGAGCAGGGAGGAATACAATGGGGGAAAGTCGTTTTTATAAGTGGAGTTTGGCTTTAAGGAAGGAAGCATTAAACTAAAGGAGGTAAGGGAGAGGAAGAAGGGAAGTATGGAAGGTAATAAGAAAGAATACTGTAAAAAAACAAAACAGAGCACACAGAGCAAAAAGGGAACCAATAATAGGGCAGGGAAACAAAAGATAAAAATATGGAAGGGAATGAAGAGATTAAAGGAAAAAATATAAAGAACATGGGCATTAACGAAAAGGGGAGAGTGAGAAAGAATGGCGGTAGGAAAAAAGGAAGGGGAAGAAACCATGTGGTAAAGGACCGAAGGAAGAATGAAGAAGGGAAAGAATAGAAGAAGCAAAGTAAAGAAGAAACAAAGTCAATTTAAAGAAGTTAAGATAAAAGTGAGAAGAAACAAAGGAGTTAAAATTAGGAGCAAAAACCTATGGGGGGGGGGGGGGGGAGGGGGGGAAAAAAAGGGAGGAGTTTGGTAGGGGGTTAAAAAAAAGGGAGGGAACGTGTAATGGAGTGCAGGGAAAAGGAAGCAAAATATGGAAAAAAACAATAATGAAAGGGGGAGGATGGAAAGAAAAAGGGGAAAAAATAGGGAGGGGGAACGGAAAGGAGAAGAAAGGCTGCATAGAATAAATATGAAGGGAAAAAGAAGGATAAGAATGACTATAAAGACAATGATGCATAAAAGAAAGGACACTGTCCATATGAGAGGAATGGAGAGGGAAGGAAGGAGTGGGGAAGAGCGAAGAGGTAAAGCTGCATAGAGGAAAGAAAGTGAGGGAAAGAACAGGAAATAATGGGAAAGAGCGGTGTTGAAGACGGGAGTAGGGCTGTTATTACAGACAGTATAGCTGAGTGGGAATGTTGAAGGAGAGGGAAAGTACAGCAGATATACGGTGGCAGGTCCTGCTATAGGACAGAATAACTAAGATTGTAGGCTTATAATAATGTATACATCAACTAATCTGTGTGTAAGAAACAATATGATAACTTCCTAGGTTTCTAGGATTTCTAACCAACTCTTCTTAGGGCATGATTATAAAGTGGTAATATGTAAATGATCCACTAGGGGGAAGACTTTGACAATTTGACGTTCTCATTGAAGAATTTTAATTATAAACATAGTCTACATGTTAACTAACAAAAAGACACCTCTGAACATATAGAATTGTTTTCACTCTAACGTGTAATCATTCATTTATTTTCAAAGTGGATTTAGTGTGAATAGAATTTAAAATTGCAACTTGATTTGAAACTATTACTGTTCTCATTATGAACGAACGCCTCTTTTTTTAATTTATTTTTTTAGCCAAAATGTTTTCTAGCATTGGAGTCCTGAGGGATTAGAACCTCTGTCAGGTTTTGATGTATATCTGTCCCGTATATCTGTATATATGTCCCGATTAATGGGATTCCCACTACAGTCACCAGGACTAAAAGTGAGGAAAAATCATAAATATTGAGTTGTCACCAGCTCAGGAATAGAGGGGGAATCTTCCAAAGGGGACATGTGTTCCATTAACAACTATCTATAAAGAGCAGATTTCTTCCCTGCTCTATCCAAAATGAAAAAGTTTTGATTATATATACAGTGTATAGATAGATAGATAGATAGAGAGAGAGAGATATATATAGAGATATATATATCTTCTTGCCAGTTGGCTGATGTCACAGGTCCTTCCTCTTCTCCAGCAGTGGTAGTGGACAGCATGACACTCAAGTAATGGTGTGAGCACCATTCTGTCCAGGGGTACTGTGATAGCAGGCCAGCGGGATGACACTTTTCCAAGAAGTGTGATAATAACAGCCTGAACTCACACGAAGTGAGTTGAAATTCCCTGGGTATCAGTCATTAGACATGTGCGATTCGTTCCGAATCGAAATTCGGACAACATTTTGGAAATGCACACCTTTCTCCCCTGTGGACGTGTATTCCCGGACGGCAGTAATCATTCAAGTGAATGGCAGCTGGTGGTTGGTTGCTAGGATACCAAACTGTCAACTTACCTGCAGCAGTGTAAGGTCACTGCTGCTGTCATTATTAGACCCCATGGGGTTGCTAGAGCTCCTGAGCTACACACAAGGACAAACTGCAATGCTACAGTATAGGAGGAGATGGGATGATAGGGTAGGTGATTCAAGTCTATAGACAACAGAACACTTTGGGAGACTTGATACAGCTCTCGAAAGACTAGGAGAGTTTCTTAAAATATAGGGCGTCATCTGCTAATGTAATGGATGTTTGCCTTCCAAGCCTTTAAAGCTTGAGACACCTTGCAATCTCCTCTGTCCTCCAGGTCTGTGCTCCACTAGTCCTCCTAGGTTCTCCTCAGACCTTCAACCTCTTTTTGTCAAGGCTCGCTAGGATAGAAGAAACCATGAGCAACCGGGCATAATAGTGTACAAAGAGTGTAACCCAAAAACAACTTTTATTAAAAGAGGCTTTACCGAGAAAAGCAGCTTTATTCAACATGTTAAATTTCTCCTTAATTCTTTATAGTCTGTACAAATGGGGGAGTGGAAGGGGTGTTTCCTTTGCCTACATAAAACAAGTACTAAGAACACTGCTCCCAGCAGTCAACATAGTCTACCTGGTAAACAGAGGTGTAACTAGAAACCTCAGGGCCCCGGTGCAAGAAACCATTAAAGGCCCCCCCCTCCATTCATTCCACAATCAAATGTTTAAAATTCTAACAGTGAATGTGGTTTCTTTCAAGAAACGTCATTCATTACAAAATTGAATGTTTGAGGGCCTGTTCACACGACGTCCGTTTTCTGTGCTGACCTGATCCGTACGCTCCTGCACTAAAAATGTATCCCAATGTATCCCTATGTGTTTTATGGGCTACAGTTCTCACGTGCGCAGTCCGTTCAGGTTACGACAGAAAAAATACTGCATGTCACATTTTGTACGGTCAGGAAACGGACCGGAAACGCAAAATGTGTCAAAAACGCACTGCACTGCAGCTAACATACTGACAGCCCCACTCCCCTTTTTTTTTTTTACTGGAACGCATCAAAAACGCGGCAAAAACGCACTGCATCAGTAGCACCCCGTCTGCTGATCAGGACCTGATATCATGTGAACAGGCCCTGAAATAATTGAAAGTTTGAACGACATTCGTCAAGTCACTGATGGCATTATTGAATGTTCTGATGAGATTTTTTGGTATGAACGTTTGTATGGAAACCTACCTGTATATGGCCAGCTTCTATATTGGACTTCAAGTCTTTCTTTGCCACAAGGTTCTTATACATCCAAAGGCTCCAGGGTGGACCAGGCTGGCCCTGGGTTGGGACACAAACTACATGAAAATTGACCACACACACAGACACTCATCTGTTGCTGTGCTTAGTTTGGTACCTGTAGGAGGACAAGGGGAAGGGCATGATCACCAGGTATCTGCTGTGGATTGTAGATACAGCATAAATGAAAGGATCATGTATGAGAATTAGTAGGGATAGAAGAATGCAGCAACAGCTTTTGACTATTAAGTGTTTCACAGTGGCATCACAAGGGGGTTGCCGGGGGGTGCGTCCCGCATTGTAGGGGTGACACCAAAATGACTGGCAGTCATTTTGGTGTCACCCCCC
>NW_017306451.1:1843926-1846668 GCF_000935625.1 Nanorana parkeri | reverse complement strand
TATGCTATTTTGGATTCAGCCATTGGCGTGCTCTGGAGGCAGGGCGCATGACGTCATATAACACCGCACGTGTTGGGCGCCGCCATCTTGGTGTATATCTAGGTATACACCAAGATGGTGGGGCCAATATCGGCGTGTGAGGTCACCTGACGCCACGCATGCATGGCATCATGTAACGTCATGCTCCCTGCCTCCAAGATGGTGGTACGCATTCACAGAACACACTGGTGGCCAACATGACCGCCGCACATTCTCAAACAAATTATTATTATGTGTCTGAATACATTTCTTGTATATTCGGACATATAGTAATTCCTTCATTTACATGTAGCCCGGGGTCTGTGTTCTGTTTTTTATTTTTACTTTTCTAGATGCACTTAATTGAAAAAAGGGGTGTGCATGACATCCTGACACTTTATTTGTATAGACTCTGTTTTAGTTTGACATTTATTGTTTACCTTCTGTTGTTTTATTTGATAGGAATACTTATATTGTGCCTACAAGTTTAATACCTTTGAATAAAAGTTTAATTTGTATCATACTTTTTAATATGTTTCTTTGCGGCTTAACAAAATAGGAGTCTTTAAATGGTGCGGATATTGGGGAAATGGGTGTGGTTACGGGGGGGTGGCCACTGAGGGGCGCTGTAAAGCTTTCTCGCACAGGGCGCCTAAAGGCCTAAGGCCGGCCCTGGTCACCCCCTATGAAAAGTCAGGCACTCGGTCATGGACCGAGAGCCCGACAGTGTCAGGAGGGGCGGCATACCTCATCCCGCCGGGTGAACGTCCCCTCCTCTCTCTGCCGGCATCCATCACCAAGATGGCCGCCGGCAGGCGTCAAAAGGATGACCGTGCATGTGCGATGACATCACCAGGCCTCAGGACGCCCCTGTAGTTACATACACTTTTATTATATCTCAAACCACTTACATGCTTAAAATAGGAGCTCCAACCCCCACCATATTTATTTTTCTCTTCTTACTTTTCTTGCTGGGTTCTCCACCCAAAACATAAACTCAACACCCAGTGAATCCAGTGTTGTTCTCCAGGGCTCTGCTTCTCCATTGCTGCTCACTCAGTCCCACACCGACATCTTCTTCTGTAATGTCATTAGGAACTGGCTGTATTTTCTGGGTTCCTGCAGCCGTCTCTCTGATGACACGCCGCAGCACATGTGCTGTAGAGTACCCCATGGCCTCCTGAAATGTGTGACATAAGTATCCCAGGAGGCTGTGGGTAACTGAATTTGTCATTCTCATCTAGGCGAGAATCCAGGACATATGGGGATGTGCTCCCCAAAAAAGGTGTTTAAAAAAGAAATGTCTGATTGTGAGAAGCAGTGGGGGTTGGAGTGGACTAACAGAAAGTGAGTGGGGAGGGTAAAGGTCCGTTTTAACTGCAAATGGGGGAATTTATCAAAACTGGAGCAGACAAAATCTGGAGCAATTGCCCAGGGCAACCAACCAGCGTCTTTCTTCAGTTTGTTCAGTTAAGCTTTGAAAATGAAAGGTGGATGCTGAGTGGTTGTCATGCACAGTTGCTCCAGTTTTGATAAGCACCACCCTCAAAGTGTGAATGCATTACCCCAGTAATCTAACAACACAAATGTCTCCATTCATATACCAAACTTCTTACATTCTTATTATTTATTTATATGTCACAACACTGGCATTCCTAATTCTGTAGAGAAGGTATACAGTATAGATGTACACAGGATGGAGGCATATCCAAAATAGATTTATTTATCCCTAATCTAATATTTAGCATTGATCTCATTAGGTCTCAGTGTCTGTATCCTGTGTAGACACAACAATGTACACAATCCAGTGTCAATCACGATGAGCGACGCCTGCCAACTCGCCAAAATAAAAAAAAGTCCCGCCGCACGACGACCCGTCCGAAACCGACGAAGACTCGCCGCAAAATGACAGCTCCGCCAGTATGTAAACAAATGGGTGGAGTGAGCCGTGACATCATGGGGCTTGTTCCACCCATTTGACATTCTAAGCTGTCATAGAACACAATAGCATTCAGGTCTGGGAGTCCAAGTTTCATATGAATTATTATGACACCTTTTACTGACTCTTTGTTTTATTTTTTAATTAAAGGATTTTTTTCAAAATGTGTGGTGTGTTTATTTACTTTTAACCCTTTAGTGAATGAGTAGGGGTACAAGTACTCCTTACTAATTCAAAAGGGGGGCGGCAGCATCTGGGTGCCCCATTCATTAATGGGGTACCCCAGTGCAAATACGCCCCCCTGCCCGCAAACCCCCACAACCACCGGGTCAGGGTTGTGGGGAAGAGGCCCTTGTCCCCAAAGGCATGGGGACACCCTCCACATGCCAAGGGCATGTGGCCTGGTATGGATCCGGCATTTTGCCATGGTCTGGTAGGAAATTTAGGGGGGACTTTTTTCCCCATTTTTGGGGGGTGGCGTTCCCCCTATGAATTCCTATCAGACCTAAAGTTTTTTTTTAACTTTAACATATAACTAATATGTTATTAGTAGGTATGCACCGATATATCGGCGCCGAAACATATCGGCCGAAAATTGCACTTTTGGCATAATGCCGAAAGAGCCATGTTTCGGCCGATACATCGGCACATCCCTGGTTTCTTTTCTCCCTGCCGCTGTGCGCTGTTCCAGCGGGGAGAAGAGAAAGTGACAGCCGGCCGAGCGCTGCAGGACGAGAGCGCTGTGAGCGGCCGGCGTCTCTCCTCCCCACCCGCTCAGCCGCCTA